>NW_022106471.1:12714242-12998658 GCF_000313985.2 Echinops telfairi
ACACACACACACACACACACACACACATCCTGATTTGTCTTTTCAACTTAAAATAGTAAGTTCAAGTTGTAACTGATACAAAATTACTGATTCCTCCACTAGCACAGCTGTGCCAAGAATAAGATTGTATATTAGAGGCTCGATAAAAATATTGTAGTAAATCAATTCTTATGTTGGCCAGTTACAATTAAAGAACAGCCCCACCACAATTCTCACACGACAGTACTGTGGCAAACCGTCACACTACGCTTGAGTTACTACTGCGAGCAGTAGATCTAGAGTATTATGAAAATATGTGCGTTCTTAAGTGCTGTGAATTATACTGAATAATTCTGAACATCTCTTCTACCTAACCAATGAATCAAAGTGGAGCTTGCCCCGTCTCTGCAATCAGCATTTGGAAAATGTACATAGAAATACAGATTCAGAGTGCCCATCACACCGTGCCTTCACAGGGATAATAACTGTATGAGGTAGTGTTTAGGTTAATAGAGAAAGAACTTTCATTTGGCAGCCCAAGAACATTTCTGATTTGGTTGGGGCCCTAAGAACATTGCTTGGAAGAATTCAAAGCCTGGACAAGTTATGGAATACATTTTAAATTAAAATTTTAATTTTTTTAGGATGTGTGAAACTAGTCTAAAGTTCTAAATTCCATGAGGCTTGAACCCCAACTCACTGCCCTGCAGTCTATGCTGAGTCATAGCAACCCCTGTGGGTTTGCAAGGCGCAACTGTTTACCGGAGTAGAAAGTCCAGTCTTTCTCCTGAGGAGCTGCTGGTGGTTTTAAACTGCTGACTATTTGGATCTCAGCACAACCAGTAACCACTATACTACCTGATAAATATATATGATGATATAAGTGATATATATTTCCATATATATGATACATGTATATTCTGCTTGTTGTACTTATATATGTTTATGTACACACACATATATTGTTCATTATATACTATACTATATACTATACACAAATGCATATCTGTTCTATTATCTTTTAATTTAATTGTACACTAATTTGAGGCCCCCTTGAGCAGCATACAGTTTTCCTTTGAAATGATAACACTTTTTCCTAGCAATATTAATTTAGGATTTTTATACCTGGAAAAAAATTCTATAATTTATCTAGCCATTTTCCTTGGTAAGCAGTTTTTTCCTTCCATCTTTCTCCTTCCCATCTTACTCCTGACCTTCCTCTATTTTTCTTTTTATTATTTTTGATATTGTTTAAAAAAAACTGTTTTAAGCATCATTGTCCATAAATTTTGAACTAACTTTTTTTGCACTGGTGTCATAAGGTACAACTCATGTCGAGGATTCATCCTGAATTGTCAATGTAATGTTCTAAAAATGATAGACATTTTGTGAAGCCCGTGGTTACCAAGTTGGCATGGACTAGCTACATCTGAGGCATCTTCCAAAAGCTTGTGGTAAAATTTCATCATTTTTTAATGAACTTTTTGTAGCCACCTTCTATGAATGCCCACCTAACAGCCAACTGTATACGTCTCACTAGGCCTTTGTTGAATTCTCAGGAAATTCAAGTACATCAATTTTCACTTCAGCAAATTATATTAAAAACCAGGGGAGTGAAATCTGAAACTCATCATCTCTAATACGGCTACTGGATCTTTCCAGGGGACATGCTACATAAGGGCATGCTACTGTGCATCTTAAGGGCATGGTGACACCATAGCCAAAAGTTCAGAAGGGTGGAGGCATGAACACAGAGAAAGATGTGGCCATCGACATCTTTAAAAACACGATCTTGGTAGATTCTGAAGAGTTACTTCAGAGTGAAATTAAATCTAAAGAGATGGGTCTGTTGTTGTTGTTATGAAATGTCCTCAAGTCAGTTCCAACCCACGGTGATCTTATAGACAGTATTATTTATTTTCTCTCTTTACTTTATAACTTTTTTTATTTAGAAATTGATATATCTGGTTCGTCCATTCAGTTGTGAACATTGGTCTTACTTTTGAAGATTCTCTCTATGGGTTGACTTCTGGGTGGTGTTGGCATGTCTGTTAATTTCTAGTTTTTGTCTGCCTTGATTGACTGACGAATCACCTTTAGTAATTCTTGTATGGTAGGTAGAAGACTTACAAATCCCTTTAATTTATATTTATCTGGCAATGTCTTAATTTATTTATCCTAATTTAAGGGATAGTTTTGCTAGGCACACAGTAATTGGTTGGACGTCTTTTTTTTCTCGGTGTTTTACCTGTGTTATACCATTTCCTTCTTGCCTGCGTTGCTCTGCTAGGGTATCGTAGCTTTAGTCTTGTTAGTTCTCTTTTGCAGGTAACTTTCATTTTTCTTGAGATTTCCTCATTATTTCTTTGTTGCTTCAGTTTTGAAGAGTTTGAATGAACAAAAGTCCAGAATAAGAAGAGACAAAAAAAGAAAAAAAGAAAAAGTACAGAGAGAATTACCAAGGAATTTTTGAAAGAAAACTTCTCCGCTAACATAATAGACAAGAACATGTGCATTTAAGCTCAACTATTGACAAAATAAAGGAAAGAAAATGAGAAACAAGAGAAAAAGGAAAAAGAGGCAAAAATAAAAGAAACCAAAGAGAGGTGAAAAGAGAAACCAAAGAGCGGTGAGAAGTAAACAATAGACTAGTGAAGAAAAAAGTAAGTGGGAGAAGAAAGAAGAAAGGAAACCAAGAAAAGAAAGAACGGGAAAAGTAGAAAATGAATAAAGGAATGAGGGAAAGAGATGGAAAACAAAACAAGGATAGAGGGAAACAGACAACTGTCGGGGATGAGCAGGCCTAGCGGGTAGAGAAAGCCAGTCTGGGAGCCAGGGCGTCTTCTATGAGTTGAGACGCTTGACCAGCCAAGGAGGTCCTAAGGCAGAGGGTATGGGAGTAAGTCACCCAGAGCAATTTTTCCAAGAATATTTCTGGGAGAAAAATGACTTGAAAATAAACTTTCTTACAACCTTTATGCTTCTTTAGTGAAAATGACAAAACTATGTTTCATCATTCTCTTATATTTGTGAATAGCTACAAATCAAAGCATTGAATACATAGGCTTCAATGTATGAAATTATATTAACTTTTTCTGGCTTGTACTTTGCTTCTAAGAATGTACTTAAATTACATTTTCTACTTTAAATAGATGGAGAATTAGAGAAAACTGCTAATGTCTGTACAGTTTATTTTATAGCTACATATCCAATTATATTTATAAGTAAATAATCTTAAATAAAATTGGTATTTTCTTATTATTTGATCCAAATTCCTTATTCCACAATTCTATTATACTTGCAAACTCTAATTTAAATGTCCCAAATAAATAATATTAAATACGCCAATATAGTAATTGCCAAAAAACTCCGAATTTGACTGCATTTGAATGTAAATAAAATGATTACTTCTTTCTTGTAAATGAAACTTATAGTTCATCTAACCAATCGATATGTAAGTATCATACCAACATATATTTTGAATGATAACTAGGTAAAAATATTCTTAGTAATGGTATCAAAACTTTTATCTCTAATCTCCTGTTGCATGATCTCAACATCTCTGAAACAGATTCTCTTAATTATAAAATAGTAATAACAGTAATTATTATAATGGACTTACAT
The DNA here is from genome assembly GCF_000313985.2 of Echinops telfairi. Classification (NCBI taxonomy): domain Eukaryota; kingdom Metazoa; phylum Chordata; class Mammalia; order Afrosoricida; family Tenrecidae; genus Echinops; species Echinops telfairi. Next base: position 12,717,846 of record NW_022106471.1, read on the forward strand.
GGGTTAGTTTGAGATATAAATGTGACAATATAAATGCTGTATGAGGTCAAATAGCTGGGAAATATAAGATAACAAACTATTCTCTTAGTTAATAGTTAATTATATGATTAGTAACTATATCAGTAATGTCATTTGCAAGTATCAAGAGTGACCTAGATAGAAACAATTGTATATAAATTTATTATGGATCATTGCAATTGGTGATAGATTTTCAGCTGCTCAGATGGTGCTCAATGCCCAGCCAGTAGACCAAATAAACGTAGTCACTGATCAAATGGACTGTGAAGGAATGTATAAAGAATGGTTTCTTGTACACATTTAAATCATTGCAAAAATTCAGTTTGATGGGAACTATGTTGGGCTCATTAAAAATAACTAGTTTAAATTATGAAAGAATTTTGGAAGTACAAATTTAATTTTAATTTTTGCTAAGCACACATTACCATGGTCACATCCAGGGCAATCATGGTTTAGAAAGCGGAAAAGGTAGAGTAAGACATAAATAGAAAATGGGAGTTCTGGGGTGATTTTGGTGTATCCAGCACTTTAAGCTCTTTGATCTTGAAACTATGAGCATTTAAACTCTTAAAAGCTTAGTTCTAAGAGTCCCAGAGTACGTAGGGTAAAAAGTTAAGTGTTCAACTATTAACTGAAAGGTTGGCGGTTCAAACCTAGCTGAAGGCATCTAGAAAGATAGGCCTGACGACCTGCCTCTAAAAGTTCACTCTAAACCAAATTCAAACTCACTGCCACCACTCCACGCTAACTCACTAGCAACCCCCCGTGGATTTCCTAGACTGTAGCTGTTTACAGGGCTGATAAAGCTCAGCCTTTCACCTGCAGAGCTGTTGGTCCTTTGGAACTGCCAACCACGCAAATCGCAGCCCAATGCATAACCACTACACTACCAGCCTTCAAAACAATCTATGAAGCAGTTGTACTCTGCCCATAGGTGGACATCATTCGCTGGAACTGATTCCCCACTAACTAGCAACGGCAGGTCTCAGAGCTTCTGGGGATTATGGAAACACCCCCTACTGTGGTCAAGACAAATTAGAACCCTGGGACAGACACTCAGTGGTTGAGATTCAAGCCAAAGCATCTCGGAACTAGGACCCTGCTTTTACAAGTTAGGTCTTTGCCTTTAGCTCATGCCACACTTCCTACCTCCATTCCAACTACCTACTGAGTCCCTCCCAGTTGAAGCACCCTGGTAATTATGCAGGATCTATCAGTCTGCTCTCCTTGCTTAGTATCCCGGTAGGTCAGGATAACGTACAGTTCAGAAAGAATGGGACTCAATCACAGGCTTATTATGGGAAAGAATACTTCTAGCTCATGAAGTTAGCATCTGTACATGTGATCCAATTTGTCTTAAAACCAGCTGTTTATAAGGGGACAAATCTTGTGTTTATCAGTAAGTACCCAGTTACTTTTAAGGTGTTGGTGATTCTGTAGTAGAAGTCCTATGATTCAGGAAGGAGCCCACCCCAAACCCACTGCCCTTTAGCCGATTCTGGCTCATAGTGTCCTTGTGTGTGTTTTTCTGAAAATGTAAATGTCTAGAAGAATGAACAGACTCACCCTTCTAGAAGATCCAATCCTAGCGTTCAAATGTGAGTCTGGAGGCTTCTCCTGACTCAGAGTTGTAGGGGCTGATGAACCCAAGATCAGTCAGTCAGAAGGTTTCCATATACAGTAGGGAATCAATTTATTATCCTCCGTTAGATGGCAGGTGACTTACAGCACCTAAGATTGGCAGGGTATATGCCAGGATTATGGCAGTAGAGGAGAATGAATTCAAGGTTGGCAAGTCAGATCACATGCTGCTAACGACTTACAGGATCAGCAGATAGCTAGCCAAGGTCAAAGGACCAGAGATCATATGATCAGTCAGATGCAGATTCCACACACAGAGAAAGGCAAGCATGTTTTCCAGACCCTCCACTTATATTGGAAGCATGCTATATGTCCAAGGAGAATTTCTTTCCATTGATTGGCTCCTCATAAAGATATCAGCATGGAATTGATTATATTTTATTAGATAACACTTTGAGGAATTGTTTTATTTTTAGGTGTCCTAAAGTCAGTTGCAACTCACAGCAACCCCCCACCGCACCTCTCCCGCCACCCCATGTAAAACAGAACAAAATACTGCCCAGTCCTACACTATCCTCACAGTTTTTCTTATGTTTGAACCCATTGCTGCAGCCACTGTGTCAATCCATCCTGTCTAGTTCCTTTCTTTTTTTTTAATGCCCCTCCACTTTCCCAAGCCTAATGTCCTTCTCCTGAGACTGGTGTCTCTTGATGCCCGAAGTATGTAAGGCAACGTTTTGACATCTTTACTCCTAAGGAGCATTCTAGCTTCATGGTAATTCCAAACCAAACCAAACTCACTGCCATAGAGTTAATGCTGACTCATAGTGACCCCTGTGGGTTTTCCAAGACTGTAAAACTGTTTGTGGGTGTAGAAAGTCCAGTCTTTCTCCAGAGGAGTTCTAGTGGTTTAGAACTATCGACCACGCTGATCGCAGCCAAATGCCTAACTAGATTTTCATGGCAAAACCATTGAGAATTCTGACCCAGCTATGTTTAAACAAAATCTTTACTATTGTAATCAAAATGCATTTATATGCAAGCTTATTTATTTACAGTATCATTTTATATTGTACATATTTGATGCCAGTATATTAGAGTATAAAGCATGTGGGTAGACAAAGACTCTGGAATTAGTAGTGTAAAGTAAGGAGTTTATATTTCATTACTGAATTTGAATATTCAAATATTTGAATATATTTTTATCCATGCTAAACTGTCACTTGCAAACAAGGTGATTACCAACCATTTATCAAAAGTGTCTCCTCCCAACAGATAATAAAAAAAAAAGTCTTTCAAAATGCACTTAAGGATGCAATTCTATATGCTAGCTACTAATGAGCTGAAATGAACTGGTATTGGCTGTTTTGAATTGAGCAATCATATGTGTTTTTTTTAATGCTGGGAATTATAAACTGATGAGGAGTGGTATCTATTCGTTGTCTAAAAGAACAGTTCAGGATTGATCCTGAAGTACAATGCTGTCTGTGCTAGGGTAAGAGCTATAAGCCTATCAGTTAGACCAATTAATACAACTATTATTCAAATTTATGTACCAAACTCTAAAGTCAATGATTAAAAAAAAGTTTAAGAATTACATAAACTCCTTCACTCTAAAATTTATAAAACATGCAGGCAAAATGCACATTTTCAGATGTGGAGATGATAGCTCGATCTTCAGAATGCTTAGAGTCATACGCGATATGATCATTTTATAGCTGATAATCATGGCCTAGCCAAGCTGACTCATATTTTGGTTGGGGACACAATTTAGCCAATAGCATTGGTCAATAAGACTATGTCAAAATGTCCACTCCATGAGGAACAGAGACATCCCAAAAGGCTTTTTCTTGATAACCAATGGTGGAGACATTCTGAAGGTCCATGGAAGAGGCAGCAATGCTGCCAGGCCCATCTCAGCCACTGCAGACCTCCATGACTACTGGCAGGAACTTGTATGCCCCGAACTTCGGGTTCTTGTCCAGCAAAGTCTCCATTTGGAAGATACCCGGTCAAAGTGGGTTCTATGGAATTCATCCTCACTGTATCTCAGAGTGGCTGATGGAGTGAACTTTGAATTTTTACCAATAGTAAGGCTGATGCACAGCAGAGTTAAACAATGTACCTAAGACCACACAAGTTGTCCAAAGCCATGGGGTGTGCTTCAGGTTTCCACGCTTAACCACTTGAAACGGAAAGACCAAATATCTGTTGAGAAACAGCGAAGCGGCCAAAAGTACTAAGTTCTTTCCACACCAAATAGATAGATGAGATCATAACTGGATAGGTATTCTCACCGCCATCGAGCCGATGCCGATCATGGCAAACCCCCTATGCGTTTCCAAGTCTGTAACTGTTTACGGGAGTAGAAAACCCAGTCTTTCTCCCTCAGAGCTGTTGCTGGTTTCAAAATGGCAACCACGCAGATCACAGCCCAACAGAGAACCGCTACACCCGAGCTAGATCTTAAAATATCAATATTCATGAACTATTTTCGTCATCAGTGCGGTATTTAAAGAATATATATAAGCATTGAGTAACAAACCTTGCTCTCATGAAGCATACATTTTAATCAGAGGAAAGAAGACATTTTCATTATAATTTACACATGTAGTGTAGCAAGTTTGAGGGAATTAAGGGCTGACCAAGAGAAAAGATAGGACCCAGGAAAAGGATAAGCCCATAAGATGGCAATATACAACAAGCTATTGATCGCAATATGCCAACATGTTGATGTCCACAATCAAAGGTTAATCCACAACAGCATGAGGACCTCCTGAGGCACGTGGCAGGGGGAGTGACCAGAAGAGGAGCACCCCCAAATGTGGTAAAATGAGATTCAAGAAGACCTCATTAGTAAGAGAGGAGAATTGCTTCAGAAAAACCCAGGGAAGAGGAGAGGGGACTTCTGCTCATATTGTGCGAGTCCTCTTTCAACAGGATGGGTACTGCCTGCGTCAGAGAACCCTGAAAGAGCAAGGAGCTGCTGTGAGTGCTCATGACTGGACCGCCTTGTCTTGTGTGGGACTGGCTGGTGCTGGGGCATGTCAACAGGCAGGCTGACAATAAGTAAAATATGCTTAATGTGGCATTTAAAAAATATTAAGATGTGTACAAATGGAATTTAACATGTGTGAGAATTTGGGGTATAATGGGTCTCAGGTCATAAGGAAGAAGTTAGCAAATTACAGAGAGACCATCTCTAGCTGATTTGGAGAGGACTTGAGCAATGTCACATTTTAAGAATAGGAGGAATAGAAGACAATGAGATTTCAGGGAAGGGAAAGCTAGTTTCAGGCAGCAGGCTATGGGAAGCTTTCCTGGTGTAGCCCAAGTCTGATCTGGACTATGAGGGATGCATGGGGTGGACTGTATTCACAGTTCAATTTAAGACAGAAGTCAGAAGCATAACAACGGAAGACAAGTGAAAGGAGATATGCCTAATGGTTACGATGATTAGAGGATAAAGTTCAAAATACAGGAGCTCAGGACCAACGTCCGAGGGTGGTGGCATGTGGGAGAGAGAAGGGGACAAAAACGAAATGGTATAGCAAACGTGAGTCTTAGAGTCTAGAGTAATTCTTTATGTTTATGATAGATGTAAATTATATATGCATATACCATTTATATTTCATGGGTCTTAGAGAATCTCAGTTTTGTTACAAAATTATCATATTCTCAAGGTCATTGTTTCACATTCAAAGAATTTTCCTAAGGTCTTTCTTTGCTTGTGTAGACGGATTGTTTTCATTTGACATATAGCATATTTTCTCAAAATGTATTCGTTGAGTGCAAAATACATGTAAGATTTTGAATTCATTAATGCACAAAACGTGCATCTGTATGTAGAAATGTTCTTATGCCAAGTTATTGATTGCAGTGAATGCATCTTTTAAGAATTAACTGCTTCTTATTTTGAGGATTCAAGGTTTGTCAAATGCCAAAGAAATTTTGCCGAGTTTTAAAAAACTTGTCAACATTCATGAGACTTGAATTGAATTCCTCAGTACTACTACACAGAATATCTCAGTAACCACTGTGGACTCGTATTCTTTATTTAAATGAAATGTGTTTATTTATTTCCCTCTCTTTAAAGCATCTCTTTAACGTGTGGTCAGATCTCATTCGAGTGACACAAGGAAAAGCTGTCTCTTCAAGGACAAAGTGTGCTTGGACAACCTCCGATCTTGTCCATGATCTCATGCATCTGAAAGCTGCACAAAAAAGAAGAACAATTAAAGAATCGATGTATTTGAAGTATGGTTTGGGGGAAGAATAATCAATACTCCAGGAATACAAACCAAATATGTTTCTTAGAAGTAAGGATGCTGAGACTTTGTCTCACATACATCAGACAAGTTATGAGTTCTAGAGAAGAGCATCAGACTTGGTAAAGTAGAGGAGCCAAGAGGTGGACTGCTATACTGATGTCTACAACAATATGCTCAAGCAGGGTAATAATTATGAAGAGGACACAGGCCAATACAATGTTTCATTCTGTTGTACACAGGGTAACTATGAGTCAAAGTGATGTAACAGAACTGTTAGTCCCTGCCGGACTGATAAAAATAAGGCACACACTTCAATAGCAAGCCTAAGTATGTTCCATTTATGACATTTTCTCACGTGTACTTCATTTTAAATGTCTTATAGAGAAATACACGAAAACAAACAAGGACCACAAAAGTATAGCGACGCAGTCCTTAGGTAATTTGGACGCCAACTTAAAATTAATTACTTGATGGTGACATTTAAAGCATTAACTATCTAATGGCTTGTGTTTGCTAGTTTGTTTTCAGGGTATTTTTTATATGTTGATTTAAGACAGCAAACATTGAAAAAAAACATCTTGGGTTTGTATTAAAATCCCAAGAAGTGATCAAATATTTTTTCTCAATAAAATGTGCACTAGTTAGTTCAATTTTCACCTACTATGTGATAAACCATGGTGTGGTAGTTACATGATTTTGTGTCAACTGTAGTTTCTCTAAAAGTGTCCTGGTGGTTTCCAACCTGCCAATCAAGTCATGGCCTAGAGATGCCTCCTTGGGGGTGTGGCCTTCTTATAAGCAGGAAACCCCGGAAGCCTCTCCCACCCTCTGCCCCTTCACCTTCCTGCTTGCTGGGACCCTGCAGCCTTCCCACCAACTGTGAATCCACAAGAGTCTGCACCCACCAGCCTATGATTTTCCTGCCTCCAGGATCACATACTGCACCACCTGCAGGTGGCTATGTGAGTCCAAAGGGGATGGTTAGCTTAGTGTTGGAGTTAGAAACTTGAGTTGGACTGGGCTAAGATACCTTCTTGATATATAATTAGTCCTTGATATCAAATTCCTTCTTATACATAATTGAGTGTCATCGATTTGTTTCTCTAAACAACCTGGCCTCACACACATGAGAAAACATAGTGCTGGTAAATTATATTAAATCTTTAATTACTTACATCTTTGGTTGTTTTCCTAATGACTTCTTTCGTATCCCACAACTTTCTCAAATGTCCTAACCTAGAATCATAGTTCCACGAATACATCATTATAAGGTATAATTCAGAAACATCCCTAAATCAGACTACTTTTTCAATAGTTCGATTTTTATTCATGAATAGTGTGAGGCTCAAATGGTAATCATCAGACTTTCTCTTTCTAACTGATTATCTGGCTGCGTACCCTTTTGATTGATCACGTTTGAACAATTCCATGTGCTCCCTTGCGTCCATCCCATCCTTTGTAATTGCCCAAACAATGTGTCCTCCCAGAAGCCAGTTCATCATGCGCTGGAGTCCTTTCAGGCAGTGGGCGACCCCCACGCCTGGTCTGTGCTCACATGTGTTTTCATGCTATAGAACGATGGAGACATTAATGGCAAACGAAGCTGTGAAAATTACAGACCTTTAGAAAAGTTTCTTTGCAAATAACTGTTTAACATCACAAAGAAGTTAGGTTAAAATTGTTGCAAAGTCTAAAATTAGTTACATTTTAAGCTAACTGCTTATGCTTTTATTGTCTCTGATCTGAAATATAATCCCAGGAGGTTGTGAAAAGCATGAAAATTACAGAAAGCTAATTTGTTCCAACAGTGATGGCTCCCATACAGTTGAGAGGACTATTAAAAATAGTGTATTCTCTGTCATTTTCATATTAATATTAGCTGCTCAAATCGTGGGATTTGCTTCCACAGTCACAGACGGAGAGAATTAAAATGCAAAATGCATATTTTAAATATAGGCTTACTTTATATTTATTCAAATATATTTATAACATATATCAATATATACACCCATGAAATATGCTTTCAGTATTAAGAATTATTAATTAATAATGAAACCCTGGACTCTGTATTGTGTAGTGTCAATGTCTTTTTCTGCTTACTAAGTGATCATTTTGCAAACTACCAGCTTTATGCCAAAAATATCTCCTCCGCCCAGAAGAAAATGAAACAAGCTTTTCAAAGTACCCTTAATTTGATTTTAGTTCCTGATTTGAGTAACGATAAAGTTGCTCAAACAATGGAAATCCAAGCACTGATTTGTAAAAATATGTACAAAATCTAGGTTTCCAAAATAGCATAAACTGCAGTTTTTCAATTCATAAACAATTTTTTAAAATCTAGTGGCAACGTCAACATTTTTGCCAAAATATACTTTCTTTTTTTCTCTCCATCTGATCTTGAATTTTCTTTTTGCTTTTACCCTACAATTCATACTAGGCCTTACATGTACCTAAATGCAGTTTTTAGAAGAACTAGCTTCGTTTCTCCAGAACAGGGGGGGAAACTGCTTTGATTTCCATGATGGTTTATTATGAGTCTGTTTATTTTGAGACACTGGACTGCTTTCCCTTGCACAATGTCTATAATGTAATTATGTTTCCTGATGTGATCAGATATGATCAGCCAATCAGTTGAAAGGGGAGTTGTCTCGTGGGGTGTGTGTGTGTGTGTGACCTCCCTCCTGTATTTAAATGACTATCTGGACCTGCTTCCTCTCATTTCTGGATCCCCGGTTCCTATGAAAACCTCCACTGCAATATGACCAGCAGAGTTGGAGAGGCCAGCCTTGAGCCAGAATATCATCCCCAGCCTTTTGCCAGATTTACAGATTTGAAACTTACTAGCCTCCACACCTATATGAGCAATTTCCTTGAAGGATAATTCCTTGCCAATGTCTCAACCTCTCCAATTCTCCGTCAAGTTCACTTCTAGAGTATAAGACTACCAGCTTGCACTGTGGCTTCTACCTAGAGCAGAAGTTGGAAGTACCTCTCCTGCCTCCCTTTCATGGAGGAGATGGTAACGTAGCAACTGACGAAGGAAGGACAACAGGTTGGGAACCAGGTGGATGGGGGCAGGGCCAGGACTTTGAGTGAGGGGTGAGCTGAAGATGCTTGTGTCCAACTTCCACAGTGTTGTTGAGTGTTTCTGCATTGCCTGAACCTGAAAGGCAAGTGCTTGGTTGCTGTGGCTGCAGGGTCTGTCTTTAGTTCTCCTCCTGGGACTCATCTCCCACTGTTGGGATGCTCAGCACCCCCACAGAGAGAGGAAATGACCTTGAGGTCTTGTCTGAGTCCCTCTTACTTCAGCATAGAGAAGGAGCGTTCAGTTGCACACTGTGCTAATGCTGATTTCCGCCAGGAAGAGGGCAGACATGTCTTCATGCTCGAACTTCCTTGACTCATTTCTGAGACCAGCCATTCCTTCAATAACACTCTACTTTCCTGCTAACGTTGACAATCCATTGAAATGACCGCATCAACATGCCATACCATATGTATGATCATAGGGTCTTCTGGAGACGTTGACAGCTTACAGGTCATGATCAGAAATGTTAAGGATGCAGTTTTGTTTTCCCACCGGGTCTCTTCTCAGCTGTGCTTGAAGGCATGCCTTGCTCTGGTTCTCAGCTGCAACGATGTGGCCCTTGAAATCTATCCTGCTCTGACAAGTGTTGCAAAGCTTCTTTGGCACTGCGACGTGTCCAGAGAACACTCCACTGTTCAAGTCAAACTTCTGCCCAAAGGGACTCATCTTTGCGAGTTCTGTAGGCTGGGACGCCTGCCCTCTGTCTTTTCGGTGCTCCTCTGTTGCCTTAGCGCATGTCAGTTTGAGATGAGTTTCCCACGTGGCTAGTCTTTCTTGATGCTCCTGGGATTCTTTCATCTGGATTTTGAGAATGTTCACTTTACAGTCAGAGGAATGGCAGACTGTCCAACCCCTTCTTGACAGCCCTCTGCAACTTAAGTGTGAGCTCTTACCCAGTCATTTAGTGAAGGTTACAAAGACTATGGATAGAAGAACCACACAACTTAATTTCATTTCAACTTATAGAATTAGTACCCTGCTATCTATTCTTGATCCCGTCTAGTTGGTGGAGTCAGAGAAACTGATGGAAATAAAAAAATCCTCTATTTTATGGGAAAGAATCGATACCTATGAACAGTGGAAGTGGTGAAGAATACTGCACGTATCATGAATTGTAAGTAGAAAAAACAAATATATCTTAGAGGAACTGCAAACTGAATGGTCCTTAGACGGGAGGAGGTGAGCCTTCATCTCTTGTCCTTCGGACATATCATCAGCAGAGATGAGCTCCTGGGAAGTACATGTAATTTGGTAAGACCGAGGGTCAGTAACAAAGAGGAAGAACTTAACAAGATGGATTGACACAGTGGCTACAAATGGGCAAAAATACAGCAATGGTGGGGGTGGAGTGGGACGGAGTGGTGTTTCATTCCATTTCACATGGGGTTACCATGAGTTGGAACCCTCTCAAGGCACCTAACAATACCGACTCTCCTGGCAGCATTGGAAGAGGATGACCTCAGAGCTGGGTGAATCCTATACCCTCCCTCAGCAGCCACGTACAGAGTTGAGGAGTCAGCCCTTGTCTGCAGAGCAGTGCACACCGGGAGACACTTTGGTAATGAAGATGGAGACATGCCTGGGGACTCGGAAGACCTCAGTCACTGTGAACAGAAGGGGAAGGACCAGCCCAGGGCAACGAGTCTGAAAAGGATGGCATTGAAAAGAAAACTTGGCCATACTAGAGAAACATGAAAAGAAACAAAGTAATATTACTTAAAGGATGTGGCGTCTGATTTGGGGCAGGGTAATGACAGGCTAATGTTGGAGTTTAGGGGCAGATTCTGATCATAGAGTTACAAAGGCAGTGACGATGAAGTGGAGTTTATGAATGACTGTCTGTATTACCAGGATGTCACATTAAGACAGTGCTTTGCAAAAAATCTCCTGACCCTCAGTGAGAAAGAAGGAGCTAACTTCATCCAATTTAACTTTTTCTTTAGAGATAACTTTCTAAACAATTAAGAAAATACAAAATAACTTGCTACACTAAAAGACTATATAAAAATAGACCACTGGTAGAATACGGCTTGGCGACTGAAACTTGTCAGTCTCTGGTTTAAGGAAAACAGATTGGTTCCTGTTTCTCGTTAGTGTAATGATGGACGTTCCGTGTGCTTGGAGAAGAACAGAACTGTAAAGTTGAGACCTCCTTTGAGGATCACCTAAAAGCCTTACACTGTAGCTGAGTAGACTAAGACCCAGCAAGACTGAATCACCCAAAGGCACCAGTTCTATCTTGTTAAGAAGCAAGATAAACATTATCATTAGGAGGTTGATGCTATGGATAAAGAGTTTATTGAAAGCCTTTCAGGAAAAAACAAAACACAAAAGCAAAACAGTGGTTTTCTGTATTCGCTGGGAGAATGTTAAGTAGCATTACAGCCATGTTGACCTTCCTGTTTGGGAATAATTGAAAGCTGACTATACAATTGGCTAGCCAAGTGAGGAGAATAAGGCCTTAGATTGGTATGAAAAAGAGGAACATCAGAAAAATGAAAACTTATAAGGCGAAAATGAAAACTCTGAAAATGAATTGCTTCAACAAGACTGATTTTTGTAAGTTTAATAGAAATGAATAATATATAAAGAAAAATGATAGTGATTTGGATACACATAAATTAAAATGTATTGGCATTAAACAGACATAACTAAAGGTAAATACAAGAATAACAAAGGAGAATTTTGTAACTCGTACAATTGATGGGTATTAATATTTCTAAACCTTCATACTATATATGTGGGATATTGAAAGAATATTTTATCTAATTAAATGCTTAATTCACAATTTATAAGACCTATTTAGCCAATAAACATGAGAAAAATATACCATCTTCCATATTTCCAAATATGATTGATGGAACAATCATATAATCAAAGAGTTTGGCATCATATAAAGACCTCTTTAAAGTGTTCAAAACAAAGATTACTTTGAAACCTAAGAAACATTTGATCCCATGCCACAGTATTTTTAATCACCTCATATGAATTCAAAAACTGGAGAGTGAATAAGGAAGTTTGAAAAAAACTGATGCTTTTAAATGATTATGTTAGTGAAAAATATTAATTATAGTATGGAAATTGTTGTAACATATAAAATTCTGCCAGAAAAATGAACAACTCTTTCTTGGAAGATTCAGTCAGGAGGTTTCTTAGAAGTGAGGATAAAGAGAGTTAGTGTTTCATACTTGTGGACATGTTATTCAAAAGGACCTGTCTCTGGAGAAACACATCATTCTCGGTAACTTAAAACATCATCAAAAAATAAGACCTTCAAACACAACAGCCTGTGTGATTCAAGGACTGCAACTAATAAACGACAAGACCTGAAGAGGGAACCTATTAGATCTTAAACTTTGAGCACCCAATTTGCAGAATGCTATGGAAGACAGTGAAAGCCCAATAATCCATTTGCAAGGTTCCCACTTGAATTCAGTCTCTGGTGTATATCCTTGGATCCTTAACCAGGGCTGCGAATTGCCTTGCTGTCTGACAGAGTGCACTGAAAAATGGATAAATGCAGATGCAGGTAGGTTCAAACGTAGCACCTTATCATTGCTTCTCCTTTTCGACCAACTTAAAAATCTGTTCTAGTGTTTATCATTTTTTGTTAGCTTTTCAACTGAAGGTTTTCTTTGTCTTATTTCGTTAATTATTGGGTATTTTGTTTTTGTTTTGTTTTGTACATTTTTCTTTGTAGGAAATTCAAGATAGGTAAATCTATAGATAGTAACTGGATTAATAGTTTCTTGGGTTTATGGCAGGGGGGTTTGGGGCAAATGGGAAGGTAATAATAATCCCTTTCCTCAAGAGTCTTTCCTTCAATGGGGACAGGAGGCAGCACCTATTAGAAAGACAATTACATTTAGAGGAGTGATTTCTTTTCAATGAAAATATGAAATCTGCACTTAGGATTTAATCACCCTCACAGCCTGCCCTATCAGAGTGGTCACTGACTACATTCTACAGTGGACGTGCCTATAGTAACTCCTATCTCTAGCTCTCGGGAGGTTTCTCTCTATATACCATTCTCAGCAGGCTTGTAGCTCACATTTCATTTGGTCTATTTCTTTCTGATTACGTAGTCCACTATTAATGATTGCTACACTTGACTAATTTGCAGGTTTATCAAGCCTTAGGTCGGGGAAGACATCCCAAAGTTCTTCTCTGTTACTGTTATCCATTGCCTTCAAGTTGGCTTCAGCTCATAGCAACCCCTGTACAGCAGACGGAAACACCTCCTGGCCCTGGGCCACCCTCAGTTGTATGTGTGATCCCAGTGTTGCAGACACTGCACCCATCCACCTCCTCAAGGGCCTTCCTCGTTTTCCCTGACCCTCAACTTCAGCCAGCAGGATGTCCTTTTCCCTCTGTGAAAAATTACTAAAGCTACCGATTCCTAGAACCCATCTTGGACCAAAAAAAAACAAAAAACAAAACCCAAACCAACCAATATTGGGATTGCTGGGCGGTGATTCTCTCAAAGCTTTAAGAACAGGTTCCTGGGATGCTTTCGAGACAGACAATTCACAAACTGCTCTCTGAGAAACATGTATGTAGGAGGAGACAGACATCCACAGACATGTCATCCTTTGCCTTTGTTAACTCAGCTAGCAGTGACCTTGACAAGACCAAGTGTGGGGAACAGAAGGAATTCTCTTAGGTTGTCTCCCCAAAATATGTACCAAACTTAGCTGCTTAAGAATGACTCTCGGCGAAAGTAGGTCAGAGGTTATTCTCCTTGACATTGGCCATCTGTAGTGGCTAGACCATTAGTCTGACTCACCCTGAATAAGACCCACTCCCTTCTGATAAGGATAATGGTGGTCTATTCACTTGCAGAGATACCAGAGAGGGCAAACCTGCCCAAGGGTGACCAAGGTTAGTTAGCCATTATCAGCTGTTTAGATCAAGCAGATACCACTGTCTATTCCACAACCAATGTGGGCACACCCCTGGATGATTCCCCTCCTATTGATTGTATTGCCTATGCTAATATCCCTCCTGGTGACTCAGGCTATTGTCCACTATCAGGGAACTTGCATGCCTCCCAGAATAGTAATGGTCTGTTTTATTATGTGAGACATTAGAGTGATCAAACTTGTTCTAGAATGAATTGTATTGCCCCTTTCTGTGATGTATGATTACGATGCGTGGTTAGCAATAAATAACGAGGCTCCCTAGTACTCGAGAAGGTGGCCAGAAGGTGACTAAGGAGGACGAAGCAGCGGCTTCTTCTCTGACGGCTGAGCCCCCTCCACGAGGACCATCAAGCCGGGCGGAGGTGAGATATGCTACCATGAATTGCGTCTGACTCCATTACTTGACTCTATCCTTTAACTCTCATGCTCTCTATGACTTTACTATAATCTATACTTATTATCGCTGTACAATTGCGCCTACCAAACCTGTGATGTTTTGTGGGGTTCCCTCTTATCCTTAACCCCACAACCAAGTACCCTCAGGGTACTGTTGCTGTTGCTAGATGTCATGTAAATGACCCTGACCCAAAGGACAGAGTAGAACTGTTCTAAAGGCTATTCTTGGCATTCATATTAGTGGAGCAGGTGGACAGGGCTTTGTCCCATGGGACTTCTGCCTGGGTTTGAACTACCAACCTTTCCGTTAGCAACTAAGCAAAAGGTAGGAAAATAACCCCAAGAAACTCACTGCCCTTGAGTCCACTCTGACTCTCAGCAGGGGTAGAACTTCCCCTGTGGGTTTCCAAAGCGACAAATCCTTAAGGAAGCAGAAAACCTATTTCTCCCACAGAGTGGCTGGTAGTTTCCGACTTCTGATTTTGGGCTTAGCAGCCCGACATGTAACCCATTAAGTCTCGAGGGAGCCTGGACAGGGTCCTCAAAAAGCTCACTGCCAACAGTCCATTCCATAGCCACCGTCTCAAACCCCACAATGGTGTTCACACACGAAAGAAAACAAACTCCCTGCCATCAGTCCTTTCTGACTCATAGGGGCCCGACAGGACCGCATAGAACTGGCCCTGGGTCTGCGATGGTCACTCCCTGTGGGAGCAGAGAGCTGCTTCTTTCTGGGGCTTTAGAGACTGCTGACCTCGTCTGTTAGCTGACCAGCATGCCCTAAGCCACCAGGCTTTCCACTACACAATTCTGCTTCTTGCAATCACTTCTATCCTTCAAGTTTGGTTTTCAAACTTTTAGCTTTTGCTTCCGTGCAACACTGCCTCTCTGGGAGCTCTGGCCTCTAAACATGGGCACATGAGGGCATGTGGGCTGGCCAGGGGAGCAGGGGGCAGGGAGCACCCCCATGGAGGTTATAATGGTAGGGGCTCCCCACTTCTGAGGACAGCTTAGCATGGCAGAGCAGGACAAACCTTACCTGAAAACATAGGAAGACCCAGCAAATGGGACCCCCAGCACCCCCTGCCCCCCCTACCCAGACTTCTTGCCTGGGGGTGGGGTGGGGGGGCTGCTTTTGTGCCTGGAGAACCAGGCTTCTGCAAGCTGGCGCATTTCTATCGGGCGGCTCTGAGAAGCTGGTAATTTTTATTTATTGTCTGCAGTTCATGGCAGCCAGTATTTTACCACCTGCACATCTAAAAAGGAAGGGGAAGAAAAGCACACCAATATCCTCAAAATGTTTATATTCCAGGAGTGTGTGTTGCGGAGAGGGAGGTCGTGATGTGTGTATTTTTATTGTGTGTGAAAGAATCTTCAGTGGCCGTGCAGCTGGAGAAGTGATGCAGGCACAGGGCACTGTCTTTTGTGACAAAGTTTCCTCTGGTAACTTACAATTATCACGTAGAAAATGATACCTTAGACGGCAACTAATTTGTGAATGCTGGGAGCTGCTGTCCCAGGGCTCCTCGTCAGAACAGCAGAACCTGATGGGGAAAATTTGGGCCGCAGCAGGAGGCTGCTTCACAGAGTGATTTGCATTTCAATTGTAAGTCCAGCACAACCTTTCTATCTCAGCTGTCACACTGTCACAATGGAATTTTTCTTTTTCTTGGTTCCCCCTCCCCCCTTTCTTGGTGTACTAAGAAATGCAAACAAAAACGGGGTGGGGTGGGGTGGGGGGGAATATCACCATGCATCAATCCCACAACCAGGTACAATAAAATGCGGGTGATTATCAAGTGTCTGTGGGGGTGGGGGTGGGGGGACCACATCAATGGCTAGATTTCCTTTCAACGAACAATGATAGCCCATGTTTACCGCTGTACAAAATAGATCTCACTTCCTGTGTAGGAGCTCTTCCTATACCTTTCCTTGGTCCCAAACCACGTCTTTCTGATTACATTCCAAAATAGTTAGGGGGAATAAAATGGCTCTCCTGTTATTTTAGTTTAGTCAATGAAACAGTAAGCCCAAACGACTTCCTTAAGAGCATGAGCTTCCACTAACGGGAGCCATTGCTGAACTGCAGACATTTCTTCTGCCTCGTTTCTAACTGCTCTTACTCTCAACTTCAGTTGCTTCTCTGTGTGCTTTCTAAGAGCTCTCTTCCTGGAAATTGCTTGGATTAAAAAAATAGTCCCCGGACCGCTGGTTCTGATTCACGGTGACACAAACCCTGGGTGTCAGGGTAGAGCTGTGCTCTGCGGTTTTCAACGGCTGTTGTGTTTTGTCTGCGTGTATTGCCAGGGCTTTCTTCCGAGCACCTGTGGGTGGATGGACCTCTCCAACCACTGTTAGTTTCCAAGTGCTGAGTGCCTGCGAGGATCAACCCTCCCATAAATTTCTGGTTGATTCATGTCTTGGATGATGTGATTTAGTGTAAACAAATAGGACAATTTTTATCTGGGATTACTGGGATTACTGCTACCCCCCCCCCCCAATTAAAACCCCAAACCACAATATCCAGAAAAGTGACCCACTCTTATCACGAGCAGCGGGTCAGCTGGCAGCAAAGCAGTAGGGCAGCGAAGAATGGAGGTAGAACAGGTCCCTGCAGGGCATGTTTTTGCACTAGACCAAAACCGAAGCCCATGGTCACCCACGAGACTGCTAAGTCAGAGCAGAAGTGCCCCCTAGGTAAATCTTATGGGAGCAAAACAATGTCTACTTCTTCTGTGGACTGCCTGGTGGATTCGAACCACTGACTTCGTAGTTAGCAGTCCCATGAATTACCCACCATACCACCCCAAAACCCAACCCTAACCCAGATCACCAGGTCTCTTGTGCCTTGGAGTGGCCCTATAGAGGATTTGCCAGGCTGTACATGTTTATAGGAACAGTCAGCCTCATCTTTCATAGTATGCCAGGTGTCTGCTTTAATTTAAACAGTGCACGATGACTCTTTATACTTGTCAAGAGCTCAAATTATCTGTGAATCTATCCGCTCCCAGGGCACTGTTCCTACCCACCCTCCATGTTACCAGTGACTGACAGGTTTCCACATCCCAGCAATGGCCTCAGTGCCTCGCTGACTTACTCCAATACTCCTTTCACTGAGAATACTTACTCTTGCGTTTGTTTTAGCAAACGACGACCTTTAAAATTAACACCGCGTCTTTACTTTATCATTCTGTGCCACACACATCAGCCGATGTGATCACAACTAAACACTAGGCCGTTGTGCAGAAGCGCTGGTAGCCATTAGTGTCTGGTGGTTATAGGACACTTGGCTCTGGGACCCTGCCATCCCTCCCCCCTCTCCACCACCATGGTTGTGGCCCCAGTTACGCTTTTCCGTCTCTACTCTTATGGTCCAGTTTTCAGTTCCCTCTCAGTCCTGCCCTGTCTGTCCACTGGCTGCTGCTGCGTGAAGAGTTGAGCTGTGAAATCAGGTTTATTAAAAATGCTGTCTAGAATGAACGTGAAGAAGCTGGAGTTGAGCACTGGTATTCTGACCAAATGGGGCTTTAGGCATTTAGATTTAATTTTGCTTAATTGTTCTTTCTTAGATCTGTAGGTGTGTGTCTATTCAACAGTCCAGAGGGCTGCTCTGCAAGGAGCAGAAGAGCGGTCTGAAAGGAATACGCTTACTTTTTGCGAGGAATCTGCTTACTTTTGAGTCTCGACTTTAATTCCTGGGAAGCCCGTGGAAGGCAGGCCCCTGCCTCTCCTTGCTCCCTGCCTGTGGGTCGCCATGGCTCCTGGAAGAACCTTGCACATGCCCCAGACGCTGGAGCCGAGGGTGTGAGGACAACCGGTGTATTTTGCATCTAGTCATCGACACATTTTAATGTTAGGAAAAATAATTCAACATCTCCTCTTTCGAAGAGAAATGTCAACATCTCTTCCCACGTCCTCCCAGAATGGACAAATGCAGCCCATCACAGGGCGGCACGCCTCCCCTGCAGCCCAGACAAGGCGATCCCCCTTCTGCTGTGATTGTGCTGCCCTGATTCTCGGGTGTCACACCATTCCCACTTGAGTCTCTACTCGGCAAAGCCCTTGGGGCACCAATCTTGTCCCTCCTCTGATAAATTCTACTTATTATACTGTGCTGTGTACACTCTCAGAGCTAGATAAATGAAGAGTAATAATAACTGTTATTTTTACACCGAGTGTTATCAAATCAGAAATCTGACACCTAGTAATTTAATATATATGTTTTTTCCCCCCACATACCTTTATTGCTGTTTGGCTAGATAGAAAATATGAGGCGAATAGAAACCAACTGTAAATATTTCTACAGCCTTAATGGCAAATGCTCTTTCTTTTCTTTATTACCCTGCTCCATGTATTCATGCCTCCATTTTTCAAGGCTGCATTTCTCATTCCCTGCTCTCGCCTTCCTCTCCCCAGGCCTCGTCATCCAAGAAGCCTCTCTTGGTTCTGGACTGCTGCTCCTCCACACCCGCTCCCCGGGGGCCCTCCACTGCGCGGGGCTCTCGCAGTCTCATTGGTGGCGCTTATCACCGAGTTGGTCCAAAAGAGAGAATCCGACAGATCTGTGTTCGGAGCTGAGCCCTGCCGCTGGAAATCAACTTGACCTTAGACAAACTGTGCACCTTTCCTCACCTGTGAAGGAGAACTAACAAGAATAGCCATCTCATTGTAAAGAGATTGGTAAGCTTGTATTTTGGGATGAAGCAAGCTGGGCTCTTAATTAAACCTGTTTCCTGTGCCCCTTTCTTTCGTAATGGTAATCAGGCGTGTTGGAGTGGGAGCACAGCCCGGGCCCAACCAAGTGGTGGAGGTTTTGAGGGTAGATTATGCCGTGCGCTCCTCACTGTGAATCAGCGGAGGTGTCCGGAGATCCTCCTGGTGCGGATGGAGCAAAAGGACTAAGAAGAAAGGGGGGCGGGTGGGAAAGACAAATAGAAGGAGCAAGGTCTATGCCTTACTTGCACTACAAGAACATCTCATATCCTCGGGGTAGTACACGATGCAACAAGTGTTGGCCCCAATTAATGTACTAACTCCAGGTAACAAGAGAAGTCATCATTTATTTAAAAAGCATTTGCTACCCGCTAAATAAAAAAAACACACTGCCATCCAATTGATTCCGACTGCACATAACCCTATAGGACAGGCCCAAACCGCCTCTGTGCATTTCTGAGACAGTACCTCTTTAAGAGATTAGAAAGCCTCATCTTTTCCACAGAGAGTAGCTGGTGGTTTCACACTACTGACCTTGCAATGATCAGCCCACCACACAACCACTAAAGATCCCAGGTAAGCAAAGCACAAAAGAGAATCAGTACCCTTATGTAGAGGCAGCAGGGTACCCTTGCAGCGTGTGGTAGGCTCCTGGTCTGGATCTATGCAGTGAATTGGGGTGCGAATGGGCAGAAGAGATAATCCTGCATAATGAGTGGATTTATGGTGGGAATCACACAGAATTTAGAAATATTTGACTATACATTGAAGCAAAGGTGTGTTGGTACAGGTTCGCTGAGGACTTGGGAAGCAGTTCTGATCGTTTCCACGCGATTTCACTGTTGGTTAATTTTTCTTGCTAACTACCGTAGAGTAGGTTGCGACCAACAGGGACCCAGCCGGATCATGCACAATGGGATCAGATTGCTGCATTCCATAAGGTTTTCAGAAAGAAATCACCAGGGCTATCTTCACAGTCCATCTTAATCTGGAAGCTCTGCTGAAAGCTATTCAGCACCCTAGTAAAGTATAAGCCCCCACCCACAGGGGAATGGTGGCTATATGTCAGGGACTTTGGCATGACTTGAACCCTTGGGAGCAGCTGGTGGGTTTGAACTGACCACCTTGCCACTATCAGTTCGATGCTTAACTGACAGCACCACTAGGGTTCCTCACATCTCCTACAGACAGAGAGAGTTCTACCTTTCAACAACCACTGCCCCTTTACCTTGACATGGTTCTGACAAAACCCCCAGCATATGCAGCCTGGCCTCCTTTTATCCACTGCGCAGCCGACACGAAGTGCTGATTGTCACACAGGAGACTTTGAATCAGCAGTACCCGCTAGCACTTCCCTGGTCTGAGTAGCCAAATCTGAGTGACTATGTTATGATTCATGTCATTGCTGTGCAATTGATTTGAGTGGACTGAAAATCCTTCAAGTCATTCCTGCATATAAATAGTCTTCCACACATGTGTGCAGTGCCCCACATGTGTCGGATTCCAGGGCCAGCACAGAGGAGAGGCAAGCAGGTGAGGACTTCAGGACGTGGCTGGCCGTTCCGGGCCGGGTTCCCATCAAGCGTGATTTTTAGACGAACTGCTTTGTAACTACCTGACGTTTTGGAAACATCAGTCAGGGCTCTGCGCTTTGGCTAGTTGGGATAATAAATAAAGCACATGGATAAACGTGTTTATTTGGACATGCAATTTACTTTCTTTATAACTGTATTTTTCTTTTAATGACACACAGGCTGATTCCTCACCATCAGCCCTAGGCACTAATAAAATCAGATTAAAAGCATTAGTAATGTAGTTAATTCCATTTATAATATGCCTACACCAGAGACGAGAACATTAAAATAAGGAAAATCTTTAAACTGGAATTAAGTTCTTTTATTCCTTTTTTGGAACGTCTTGAAAGGAGCCCGAGGTACAGTGAATTACTTGATATGGCCCTGCTAGCCGTTCAAAGTCTTGTGTAACTCCTACAGAATGGTTGGGAGGGACTATGCAAATAAGGTGTCTGTAGTGCACCAAAGGGATTGTAGAGCATTACAAGTAATGCCAATAAGACGCATGGGCTATTTTGTTAGGAGGGCTATGTAAATAAGATGTATGGGACCCTAAATGGGATGGATTGGCTTGCCATACTACTTGGCTTACAGGGAGAGGAAGAGAGAGAGAAGCTGCAACACAAGGGACATCATGAGCTGGTGGCACAGGTGAGACCGATGGTGGGACAAGCCAGCAGAATCCAGGTGACTGGGGGTAAGGCAGTAGTGGGACCTGACTAGCCATGAGTGAAGAGGTGGGACACATGTCCTGGAAGACTTCTGGCCAGGGGCAGAGGGCCAGAAAAAGAAAACTGAATCTTGAATTGTTCACTTGCTTAAGAGTTGTTTCCATTACTTTTCAGATCCTGAGCAGTAACCTCTTACTTCCCGAATAAGCCACTTACCTCTAAGTATGGTTCCTGAGTTCTGAGAGACATCACACTAGAGACCTACGCCCGATGACCAGATGGACAGGCGGGGTGGGGAGCATTTGATCTAAATAGCTGATACAGAGTCACAGCAATTTAGAGAAGATGGACCTTGGGGGGCATTTTTAACCTCCCCCTCATGAGAACTAGCTTTGTGCTGATTCTTAGTACACTAACTGTTCATTTAGACTCTTTGAAATAACAACTGAAGGTTTTATATAAACACTCTCAAGGAGACTTTTAGACCATGTTTTGTAAAGCTGTATTTGTAACCCCAATTAAAATTGGTCTTGGCTACTTGAGTCTTCATCCTTCGTACTTCAGGTTGATTCAGTTTGCTTTGAATCAAGAGACAGATGTCCTGGAGAAATGCTCTACTAGTTGTCTAATAATCATTACCAGCTAATCAATTTTCCCTTTTTATCCAAACTCTATTATTCATTCCTTTTTGACCTCCACTCTTTGGACAACTCATATATTATGCTTTTTGTTTCCCCCCCTGAAATGCTCAGCACATTACACACGGCATAATGGGATCAAAGCCCGAGCGTCAAACCCAATCAACAGCTCACAGGTAGACATCTATTTTATCCCTCTTTAATGTGCTGTCCTTTGTACATACAGATGTCACTATCAACCTACAGTGTATCTGGCGTCCGGCAAGGGCTCTGGACCTGGTCCTACTGGTCGTCGGATTATATTGGCACCAAGTCATCCTCATTGCTTCCCTAGATCCCCTCTCATTCCCCACCATCCCCTGTGCCCGTCAGGCAGGCTATGGCCACAGACTGGACCTCACAAGTGGTAGTCTCAATTCTTTTATGGCCACAAAGCTGGTCAAGTAAGCATTGCTCATGAGACCCTATGTCCTTGTCTTGTGCTTCTTGAGAGTTGGCTAATATAAATAGTAAGAGTTCTTAAAAAGAGAGTATGCTACTTTATTTATTTTTCATTAGTTCAAGTTCCAAAAATAAAATGATCAAAGTAAACATGCGTACACGAAAACAGTTGTTGGTAAAAATAAGCCAGAAATGTAGAGAGGTGTGTAAGGCACACAGGATAAATCCCTTTTGCTACCTCCTTCAGTTTAAGCATCTCCGCCAGGCATTCCTGAAAGCACATGCTGGTCTGAAATTCAGACCGATCCTTCTAAGGGTGTATGGAAATTATATCCCCAGTGTGTTTTAATAGAAATTCAAGTCAATGCATTTCGGTTGGTGATGTTATTTCCCAGAACTTCTTGGAAACCTTTCCATGACAAAATAGAGAGAGACCTGTCTTGTTGCTCTTCACAGTCACTCCGTGTTTCATCATGGAGGGGCTCCGATGTTTTAACCATCTCCTTATGGACAGAAATTTATTTTTTGCCCCCTGGCTTTTCACTATTGCAAAAAAATGCTGCAGTAAAACATCATGTTCGTTATCTGCTGCTGTATAAAAAGGGATGTCCAAATGAGCACCTTCAAACAAGCAACAAAGAAACCCACGCTCACAGCTTTTGTTCCAGTCAGGTCTCTGGCTTTTCCTCAGGCTACCTGAGCATGCGCCCGACATAGCAGCTGGCTTCCTCCCACATGAGAAATGCAGAGAGCTATGGCAGGGAGAACCACCTCTCCGTGCCCTCGGGTATTCCGAGCTCAGGTTTTACCTCCTGTTCCCTCCACAACAATTTAGTGGTTAGTAGCCAGTCATCAAGTTGAGCCAGATTCCAAGGGGTGGGGAATTAGACATCACTTTTGAAAGGATAGAGGGTTGAAGACTTTGTAGACACGGGTTAAAACCACCACCCAATATAAGTAAGCGACCAAACATGTAGATATATCAGTGGAAGCAACTCTAGGGCAAATTTCTAAAAGCAGAGTTCCTAAATAAGTGCACGTCGATGTCAAACATTGTGACATGGTCACATTGTCCTCTAAGCATCACTCACAAAGAGCTCAGACTCTTTTCCCACAGTTTCCTAGGCACTTGACAGTAGCAGGTTTGGTTTATTTCCTTGTCAATTTGAAAGAATAAACAGGGGACATTTTTAAAATCGACATGTCACTGGGTTACTAGTAGGTTTATCATGCTACGTTCGATGATCATCCACAGTCCAGGCTTAAGGATTCTTTATTTACTATGCATAATAACCAGTTGTCTGCTATGTACATCAGGAATGCTTTCTCCCAGCATGCCACTTCATTTGTAACTTTATTGACGTTGCTTTTCCTATATGGAGATTTCAGATAGGTATATAATCTTATGTCAACTTGAGGGTGCTCAGAGTGAAGGTGGAGTCTAGGCTCTAAATCAGGACGCAGCCTGATGATGTCTTCTTGTGGGCATGGCCCTCTCACGAGGATTCTGGGAACTCTCTCTCTCTCTCTGCCTCAC
The DNA here is from genome assembly GCF_000313985.2 of Echinops telfairi. Lineage (NCBI taxonomy): Eukaryota > Metazoa > Chordata > Mammalia > Afrosoricida > Tenrecidae > Echinops > Echinops telfairi. Next base: position 12,741,696 of record NW_022106471.1, read on the forward strand.
CTTCCTGTTGACAAGCAGGGGGCAGCCATGGTGAAACCTGGGGGAGCCATGTGGTGCGGACCTGCACCAACGCTGGGATGCTCTCGCCACCATTGGATCCAGAAGACTTCCCCCACCAACCTGTCATCTTCACTATCTGTTTTAATCTGGTACAATTATCTTGTATACATTTTATTTCAACAACTATAAAGTCTTTTTTTAACTTCCAAAGATTTTGTTGTTGTTGTTATTGTTATACTTCTATGGAATGGCTATATTTTTATGTGACATATGTTCATGTGTATAGAATGAGGTAAGAATCTAATTTTAGGGCTTCTTGCTTGCTCGTTTTTAACTTTAATGGTAGTTTTAAAATTATTTATAGTCATAGAAACCTGGCTAGAAAAAAGTCATAAAGTGAGTATGCTTTACCCCAAATAAATTGATGTTCTTTGGGGTTGACCTCTGTCTCCACCTTTCCCTCCCCACTCTCATGTGAGAGTTTCTGGCAGGGGCAGGGAAAAAGAGGAAGATGAACTGATTGACAGGGTGGTTGCCACCAGGGGTTCAAAGGTAAGAACCTTGGGGAGGAATGACACACGCCTGGGTGGAGTTTCAGTCTGCTGTACACAGGGTCTTGGGAGTCAAAGGGCACCCAGCAGCCACAGCCGGGGTGGGGTTCTTTGTCAATACTTAGAACTTCATGGGCCACAATGTGAGAACTGTTTATGTAAGAGATCTAGGAGTTGGAAGAAAATATAAATATTAAGAGGCAGTTGTTCAACCAGACACTGAGAAACATTTAAGAGTGGCCTAAACAGTATTTTGCTACTTTATATATTTACATTTATATTGATATATGGCTATAGTTGTGCATACCTAGACCAATTTATACACTTCCATGTTTTGATTTAAGGTTTTAAATTTTTAAATATGGCCCAGTATAAAGCAACTACTCATATTTTAAAGAGAACATAAATTAAAAATCAACGAAATACATTTTTTTCCTCTTCCTAATAATAAAGCGCTAGGTCTGCAGGGACCATGCTACGGATTCTCTGTCTTAAGAAACAATCCTTACATTTTAGGCATCCAGATGCCCAGTGTCTGCAGGAGTCGTGAACTTAGAAAGCAATCCTAGATTCAGATGCCATGGCACACATCTGAATACATACATCATTTTTATCCCCAAACATATACACTGCGGGCACATATGGACACACGCTGAGTAAATCACAAAGCTTTCCATCCTGAGAGTCTTTCTCTTTAGCCAGTGATGGATCTCATTATTAATTAAAGAATCATTTAGCTTGCATAATTGTCTTCTGCCATACATAATTCCAACCTTTCAATGTCTCTTCAAGTTGGCTTATTAGACTAAATGCACTCCTTTGTTTTGGTGACAGCATGGATCACAGCCTGTGGATGGAGGGAGGAGGCAGAGGGATGAGGAATATGTAAAGAGTGCCTCTTTGTTCCCCACCCCAGAATTTACCAACAGGTAAATGCATTTGTAAATTTAGCTGCTCTTTTTAAAGTCAGATGCTTAAGTTCTCCAATCCAATCCTGCAGTTGAGAAACTCAGGACTCCAACTGGCAGGAATTAACCATTCCTTGTCCAGCATCATGGTATCATGTGAAGTTTTCTGGAGTCTGCCTGACCATGGCAATGAGATGGAAGAAATTCCCAAGCAAGAGCAACTAGCATTTCATCCTCAGGGATGCTTCATTCAAATCAGGATTTCAGCCTCAATTTTTATACACTTTAAAATACATTACAGAGACTCAAACAGTGGTTCTTAATGTGTAAGACAGAGGTATTAAAATTCTAGGGACAGTCAGTACATGTAACAAAAGCCTATATATATTTTTTACCCCCTGAAGAGTTTCCAGGGTACCATGTGAAAGAACCGTGTTCAAGGGAGCATGTAGCACTATCTCTCCACTGCATTGAGCATATTAGGAAATACCATGCCAACTCAAATTGGGAGGCTCATTAGAACAGCTGGCTGAGCCCGGCTATCAAAAGATATAGCATCTGGGGTCTTAAAGGCTTGAAGGTAAACAAGCGGCCATCTAGCTCAAAAGCAGCAAATCCCACATGGAAGAAGCACACCAGCCTGTGTGATCACAAGGTGTCGAAGGAATGAGATATCAGGCATCAAAGACACAGAACAAAAAATTATCATTGTGAATGAGGGGGAGTGTGGAGTGAGGACCCAAAGCCCATCGAAGGCAACTGGACATCCCCTTATGGAAGGGTCATGGGGAGATGAGTCAGTTAGGGTGCAGTGTAGCAAAGATGAAACACACAACTTTCCTCTAGTTCCTAAATGCTTCCTCCCCACCCACTATCATGATCCCAATTCTAACTTACAAATCTTGCTAGACCAGAGGATGTACACTGGTACAGATGGGAACAGGGAACACAGGGAGCCGAGGGCAAATGATCCTTCAGGACCAGTGGTGAGAGTGGTGATACCAGGAGGGTTGAGGGAGGGTGGGGTGGAAAGGGGGAACCAATTTCAGGGATCTACATATAACCTCCTCCCTGGGGGATGGACAACAGAAAAGTGTGTGGAGGGAGACGTTGGACATGGTAAGATATGACAAAATAATAATTTATAAATTATCAAGGGCTCATGAGGGAGGGGGAAGCAGGGAGGGAGGGGGGGAAATGATAAGCTGATGCCAGGGGCTTACGTGGCTAGCAATTTTTTTGAGAATGATGAGGGTAACGAATGTACAAATGTGCTTTATACAATTGATGTGTGTATGGATTGTGATAAGAGTTGTATGTTTTTTAATCAATAAAATGATTAAAAAAAAAAAAAGAATCGCTGGCTGAAAGGCAGCGTGAACGTGAGAAGCCAAGGGCTGGCAATTTGGATTTTTCTCTGCCACCGACCTCAAAAAGACACAAGAAAATACTCTCCCAAACACCTTTCATTTCCAATCATCAATATTGATAACTTCACTTGATGTCCTTTTATGACAAATCAGCTTTTACAACCCCTTGGCCTCTGTAAGTTTGCTCCCTTCCTTGTAAGACAACAACTTTCTAAGATCCAAGGGAAATTTTTGGCTTAAATGTTGTGTGTGCTGCTGATGTCTCATGTCCCCTTTAAGAAGTGGGTAGCATGTACCTGGAGTATAAGAATGTTCAAGAAATTTGAACTGATTGTTTTGTTTCATATCCTTTGTATGGTCATAACATTTAATAGGAAGTGATTTCAGAGTGCTATAGTCAATCTTTTAGAGGAATTTTGAAAAAGAGGTTCTCTATTAAAATTTAGCAAAGTTAATAAGCCATTTTATTAAATCTTATTAATTTTTAAAGATGTAGGATATATGCATTATTCAAAATTCACCAGGTACAAAGTGGCACTGGATGAAAAGTACATTCCTGACTCTTTTCTTGATTCTAAACACCCAGTTTCTCTATCCAGGGCCAACAACTGATCACTCTCTTAACCGTCGTTTTGGAAAAATGACCCACCATAAATGGTCTATACATTTGCACATATCTGTACTCTGTAGGTTCTTAAACAAATGTTTTTCTGTTATAAACAGTCCTGCAACTTGCTTTTACCACTTAATATATTTTGACACCTTTTAAAATTAGCACATGTGGAGATATTTCCTTTCCTTAAATGACAATAGCTCATTTCATAATGTGGAATTATTATCAACTATTAAAATTATGCTAACAAACAATCTCCTTCTAGTAGAGACTTTGAGGTAGCTGAAAAGGGATACCAGTACATTTGTTTTTGCAACACCTGACCATCTACATTCTTGTGTGATATCAGCAATGTAGGGATTTTATTCTCTTTCGTTTTCTTGCATGTGGATAGGGTGCACTTAAACTGGTTCTGCAGAAGGATTTTGAAAGTACTGTGGATTGCCAAAGGACTAAGCAAGCTGTACTGGAAGAAGGATGCCAGAGGGCTCCTTATAGAAAAGGGTGCTGGGACTTTGGCTTCTATACTTTGGACATGTAATCAGGAGAGCCCAGTCCCCGGAGAAATACAACATGTTAGGTAAATTAGAGGGTGTATCAGTCTGGGTACTTTAGAGAAACAAATCCACAGCAGCTCATGTATAAGAGAGAGTTTTATATAAAGGTTAAGTGTGCACCAAAACACATCCCAACCCAGTGCTGCCCAAGCCCACAAGTCCAACATTAACCCATATGTCCAACACCAGTCTACAAAGTCCTCCTCCATCTCACAAAAGGGACACAATGGAAAGCTGAATCAGCGAACATGTATTTATCTCAGCACTGGCAGGGGTCTCCACATGGCTGCTCCAGCACCCAGGGCTGCATCGGGGCAGGTCCATGTGACTTCCCATGAGCCTTGCCAGCTGAAGCAGGGAACTGACCAAGGCAGCTCCACCCTGGTCCGACCATCAGAAAGCAAGAGACCCGAGAACTCCAAAGGCGAGGCTCGCTGAGCCATTTATCCCTCCGCCCTGCAATTAATCCCACATGTGTTTATCAGCCACGTTGGCACAAAGAACTTTAACTAACTCAGAGGGGCGGCAAAGGAGAGGAAGGTCCTCAAGGAGATGGATTGACAACCTGGCTGCCACAATGGGCTGAGGCCTAGGACCGATTGTGAGGATGGTGCTGGACCAGGCAGTGTTTCCTTCGGTTGGGCACCGGGTCACTACGTTTTGGAACAGACGCGATAGCACCTAACAACAGAACGGTTCTCATTTCTCTTTACCGATGAAAAATTACTAAAATAACATATTGTAAAGTATGAGCCTGCACTTGAGAGAATACTCAAATGCACACACACACACAAAGAATGTGGAACCTTACTTACATCCTCCCTGTGTGAAAATGAGCTCTACGTCTATAACAGAACTACATGCTAGAGCTAAAACTGCAAAACCCTCAGGGGAAACAACCCAAAGAAATGGAAAATGTTGACTGTCTTTTAGTTTTAATCTGTCTGATTTTGATCTTCATCATTGATTCCTAATTTAGATGTTATTTTAAGAAAAAATTTGGTTTCTCTGAGGTTCAAAAAATGTTATAGTATATTATGGTAATGCTGAACAACTCCATAAATAGATGATTATAAACTGTGGAATTCTATAGAGTAAATGAATGGATTTTGTGTTACAAAATCTATCTGAATAAAGCTTCTCAAAGAGCAAAGAAACTATCTCTGTTCTACCCCTCATTTGTAGATCACAGTCCTCATTCTCCTGTGCTTCAGTCCTGGAAGTCATAAGAGTAGATGCATTAAGGAGCAGATGCCTCTGGTGTGAATGAAATTATTACAGACTTTGAGAGGGAAAGCAAAAACAACCCCCCAACATTCATCTTATGTAGCAACTATGCAATTTTAAAAAAATCATTTTATTGGGGGCTCATACAACTCTTATCACAATCCATAAATACATCAATTATGTCAAGCACATTTGCACTTCCATTGTCCTCATCATTCTCAAAACATTTGCTCTCCATGTAAGGCCCTGGCATCAGCTCCTCATTTTCCCCCTCCTGCCCTGCTCCCCCCTCACTCAAGAACCCTTGATAATTTATAAATTATTATTTTGTCATATCTTGCACTGCCCAACGGCTCCCTTCACCCACTTTTCTGTTGTCCATTCCCCAGGGAGGAGGTTATATGTAGCTCCCTGAAATCGGTTCCCCCTTTCCACCCCACCCTCTCTCAACCTTCCAGGTATTGCCACATACCACTGGTCCCGAAGGGATCATTCGGCCTGGAGCCCCTGTGTTTCCAGTTCCTGTCTGTACCAGTGTCCATCCTCCGGTCTAGTCCGAACTATGCAATTTGCAGTGAAACCTGACAACAGTTTTATGAGAAGAGGAAACTACATTATAGTGTTGTCGTTGCTCGGTGTCAGACAGTTGGATCCGGCTCATAGCCACCCTCTCTGCACAGAAGACAAGACCGAGCAGCCCCGAACCATCTTTACAATTGTTGAGCTATGTTTGAGCCCATTGTTGCAGCCACTGTGTCAACAGACGCCATTGAGTGGCTTCTGCTTTACCGAGCATGATGTCCGTTGCCAGGCACCGGTATTCTAATGACATGATGAACATTTTGTCATTCTTGCTTCCAACAAACATCCTGGCTGTCCCTTTTCCAAGACAGGTGTGTTAGGTGTTCCCACAGGCCACGGTACTTTCAACGTTCTCTTCCATTCATCTCCTAATTTGAAAGCGTCTATTCTTCTTTGGTCTTTTTTTTTTAATTGTCAGCTTTCACATGCATATGATATAGTTGAAAATATCATGGCTTGTATCAGGCACAGCTCAGTCATCAAAGTAGCATGTTTACTACTTTACTATGTTACTCTTTAGCATTTTAAAGATGGCTCGGGCAGCAAGCGTATTTGTGCAATGAAATTCATAGTTTAATTTCCTGACTAGTGCACCATGGCCATTGATTGTGAATAAACTAAACTGAAATCATTGTCAATGTAAATATTTTCTCTACTTATCATAATGTTGCATAAGGTCTAGTTACAAGGATATTTGTTCTCTGCACAGTGACTTTTAATCCATACTGAAAGCTGTAGTCTTTGATCTTCGTTAGTAAATACATTGTCCTTTGCAATGTGTCATCTGAATATCACAGGTTGTTAATGAGCCGTCAGCCAATCCTGGTGCAGTATTCTTCCTCATCTAGTCAGGCTCCTTGATTATTTACTCGGCACATAGTTTGAATGAGTATGGCAAAGGGATACAACCGTGATGCACACTTTTCTGTGTTCCTACACAGTGTCCCGGATCTCCCATTGTTTGCAAAGTCATTCTTAGTTTATGATGTTACACACAGTATATTCAAATTCCTTTGCATATACTTCAGATGGTCTCTAAACCCATGGGGGATATGCTTCAGGCCATCTTTTTGTTTTAATTCCATTCCAACTTGAACTTTGACATGAGCCATTGTTGTTCTGTTCCACAGTTGGACCCTGGTCTTGCTGATGATAGTGAACACCCCCAGGGTCTCTTCTCAAAGGTCTAGTGAATTTAATTCCAGCTGGAAAAATCTATTTTCTATAAAAAAGTTGTTGGTTTTGAAAATTTCTACAGGCAATCTCTAGGTTTGTTTCTCTCACTGAGGACATATTTTCCTTCTGTGGTTCTAATTTTTCCATTCTAATCACCAATAATTATTCTACATCTTGATTGTACCTCTGATCAATTTCAGACTGAAGAAGCTGGTGAAATTCTTTATCACCGACATTAGCAGTTGGTATGTAAATTTGACTAAAAGTTGTATTACCATGCCTTCTTTGTAGGCATATCGGTATCAACTTACTATATAGAGCACTATACTTCGAAACAGACCCTCGAATGGCCTTTTTGAAGATACATTTGAAACCATCCCTGGCACAGTACGCATATATGACTATCCAACTCAACATGGCCGATGGCAGGCCATTTCAGCTTACCAATGTCTAGAAGATCCATCTTTATGCATTTCATTTTATTTTTGATGATGGCTATTTTCAAACCATGTTCCAAATATTCTAGTGAGTAAGTACAGCTGTTTCCTCTCAGTTGGAGGGAACTTCAGGAGGAAAGGAAGGTCCTGAAAGCTCTGCTGCGTCCACTCCAGCCACCAAGGTTAACATTACTGGGAGATATCAGCATTTCCCCAGCCCTAGTCTGGGGGTCTTTAAATTTGAGGGCCTCACCTTCCTGCACTACGTCAGATGAGGTTCCACGGCTCTTCAAACAGCTTCCAGGAGCCAATCCCTCAGATATGGATGGCTTTCTTACTTCCTATTCTCTGCTTAGTCTAGAAGCTGTTCTGAAACTTGAGTGACCCTGTTGGTATTTGAACTACCTGTGGCAAACTTCAAACATCCTACCAAACACAAAAGCCACCACAGTATGACAAACTGACAGATGAATAGTGACAGAAGCCAAGTTGACAAATTGACAGAACAATAGCTCTTATTAATATCAATGCAAATAAATCAAACCTTAGCAAACATATTGCAGAATAATGTTTGAAAATAATATTCACAGCTCAATGAATCTTATGCTATGAAAGTAAGATATCATTATTAAGAAATCTAATCAGCTAATTTGCAATATTAATAAATATTTATGTATGGTAGCCATGACAGATCTAATTGACCAGATAGCACTGAACAGGAATTTTAATGGGAATACAAACTTTGAATAATGAGTTTTGTCTGCAAGTTTCTGGGTAGTCATTGCAATGGATATCAGAAGCTAGAGATTCAGTAGAGAAGTAAAATAGAGAATTCTAATGAAGACATCACAGTGTGCATTAGGGATATACCATTTCACCATTCTTTTCAATCTGTTGTTGAGCAAATGATCTGAGAATCTCTGATATAGAAGGAAGAACATGGCATCCAGATTGGAGGAAGGCTTATTAACAACCCCCAATATGCAGATGACATAACCTTGCTTGTTGAAAATAAAGATGACTTTAAAGACTCACTGATGAAGATCAAGTGTAGCTTTTAGTAGGGATTGCACCTGAGTGTAAAGAAAATGAATATCCTCATAATTAAACTAATAGACATCATGATAAACAGAAAAAAGGTTGAAGTTGCCAGGGATTACATTTTAATTAAACCTAAAATCAACAGCCCCAGGGAAACAGTCTTCAAGAGATTCCAAGAAGTATTGCATTGGGCAAAATCTCCTGCAGGAGATCTTTCAAACTATTTAAGAGCAAACCTGATGCTTTGATGGCTAAGGGGAGTCTGGCCAAAGTCACGGTGTTTTCAATCGCCTCATATGACTGTGCAAGCTAAAGAGTGAACGTGGAAGAGCCCGGGAGAAGTAACGCATTCGAATGATGGCACTGGAAATGAACACTGACTGTGCCGGGACCTGCCCGAGGGACAGACAGACGCATGTGTCTTAGAGGAAGTACAGCCAGAACGCTCCGAAGAAGTGAGGATGATAAGACCTTGCCTCATCTATTTTGGAAATATCCTCAAAAAGAGACCAGTCTCTGGAGAAAGACCTGGTGCTGTGAAAGTAGGTGGTTATTGGAGAGGAGGCACAGTCTCAAGGAGACGGCTGCTACAGAAGCTGCAACAAAGGCCTCACAAACAACCACCCAGCCGGGAGAGTGGCGTAGAACCGGGTAGTGTTTTACACTTAACCACAGCAGTGTATGATTGTCAGGCATTTCCTTTGACTTTGCGGGGCTTTTAAAGTGATTAACGGAGATGAGGAAACCTTCCCTTCATAGTGTGCACTTTCTAGGTCTGGGTGGAGATCTCATTGGGGCCGAGATAATGGCTTTCTGACTTTGAAAATCATCCTGGGAGGTGTTCTCATATTTTCTTTTCTGCTTAATCCAAAATTCAACAGCCATGACGTTTCAGGTATAGTGTGAAATTGGGGTCTTCACTGATCTTCTATAAAGTGGAAAACATGAACTACCTCAGCAATGTTTATTTATAACTCTATCATTCTCCCATTGAACGGCAAGGGAATATCAGGCACAGACCACACTACTGTATACATTCAATTAACTGGATGATCATTCTTAAAACCTGGCAAGTAAAGCCCCCTCCCTCCACATATTGTTATTCTTCATAAGATCTTGACTGCTTTTTGCTTCATTGTTCCTCACATTAATTTTAAAACCAGGTTGTTGATTTCCACATACAAAAAAAAATTTGATTTTTAACTTGAACTACAGTTAATACTTAGATCACCTTATACTGAATTGGTAACTTTAGAATATTATTTTCCCAGTATTAGAACATAACTCTTATTTAGTTATTTTTTAAATTCTTTTCAATTATTTTATAATTTTCTTCAGTTAGATATATTTATATGAATGCTTTTCAAGTCACCCTCTTTAATAACATTTCATGTTTGTTTCTGTTTACTAGACATGCAATTGAATCTCCATTGATTTTGCACTCAGAAATTTTGCTAAATTCTGTTATTCATTCTAACAAGTATGTTCTTATTATTTTGGATTTTCTTTCAAAAGTAATAAGATAATTTCCCTTTGTGAGTAATTACATTTTATTTCTGCTTTTCATCTTTCTACATTTTTATTTCTTTTTCACACTTCAGCGTTTTGACTAGGGTCTCCCATAAAAGCAAAATAGGAATGATTTTGGCACCGTATTCATTGACGAAAAGAACACTTCAGACCTGTCTTTAAGTACAAGGCTGTCTGCGATGGATAACACACGTATACCGACAAGGAAGTCCAGTTAACACAAGTGTTATTTCAACAGACATGCCAACCACTAAAGCGACTGCTGACGGAATGAAAGGATTCTACCAACTCCTGCAACCTAAAATTGATAAAATATGCAATCAAGATGCAAATGAGGAAGAAACAGCAGTTTAAAAATATGACTGTGATGATGAAAATGAAGCAGGAAATAGCATGACAAGCTTTACAGACCAACAACTTCATTGCAAGGATCCTTCTCAACAACAAAAATGACAACGTAACATGTCCTTGGCCAGACAGAACGCACAGGAAGTGCATTAAGTGCACATCAGCAGCCAAAACAAGGCCAGGGACTGAGTGTGGGCTTGACCACCAATTATTCATACTGAAGTTTAGATTGAAGCTGAAGTAAATTTTTAGAAGTCCACAGGAGCACAAAGGAGACCTCGAGTCGATGCCAGCTGGAGTTCAAGAACATCTCAAGAACAGATTTGGGGCACTGACTATGAATGCCAGAAGGTCTGATGTGCTGTGGGACAATCTCAAGAAGAATAAACATTCAGAAAGCAAAAGGTCAATAAGAAGGCAAGAAAGAAATATAAGACCAATGAGGGTGTCAGAAGAGGCCCTGAAATTTTCTCTTACAGAGTAGCTAAAAAAAAAAAAAAAAAGGAATAAATAATGGAGTAAAAGAATTGAATAGAAAATCTGACCAGGGTAGCTCAATCTAGAAGACAATGCATTATACTGAAAGATGCAAAGAGCTGGAGTTAGAAAAACATTAAATGATTTTATAGGAAAAATATTCTTTGATGCATGGAACATTAGAAGTTTATAGAAAGACTCTTTTCAGCCAGCTCCTTGAGATGCACATCCCCGGGGACAACTGACACAAATGCTGCAAGATGGGGAGCCAGAGAATACCTGTCACCAGGAGCGGAGTATGAGCCAGGGCCTTTGGTTGGCCCCTGCTGCGTCCACACAGTCCGTGTAAAAGATGGCAACAAGAAATACAGGGCCTGGGTGTGGGGAACTTCTCCTGGGGACCTGCATGCCGTATTCACAAAACAAGGGTTATTGGTACTGACTACAAGCCATCCAACAATGAGCTGGTCCACATTCCAAACTGGTCAACAATTGCATCGTGCTCATTGAGAATACACCTTGCAAGTAGTGGTATGAGGTCCATTATGCACTGCCTTTGGGCTGTGTGGCAGTTACATAATTTCATGTCCGCTTGATAAATGGAATGAAGGGGTGAAGCCTAGCCTGTCAATCAGGTTACAGCCCGACGATAAGTCCTTGTGGGTGTGACCTTCTCATGAGGATTCTGGGACATCCTCTCTTCTTCCCTTGAGGCGGGACACACTCTCTCTCTGCTTCACACACTCTCTCTCTGCTCTGTTGACAAGCCACAAAGAGCCACACTGATGGCAGCCAGAGCCCTGGAGATGTGCCCATTGCCATTGGACCCAAGGCACTTTCCAACCACCAGCCTGTGAGCTTCCTGCATTCGGTACCATTGCATGTGCTGTGTGAGCCCGAAGAGGAATTCATAGGCTAATATCGGACATATGGGCTACTATAGAACTTAGGGACTTGATCTGGACTGGGCTGGGATGTTTTATTGATGCATAATTAGTTCTTTATATAAAGTTCTTTCATATCTATCTATATCATCTATCTATCTCTGGATTTCTCTAGTCAACCTGGACTCACACAGGCTGTGAGAAGGGGGCTAAACTCACTCACGAGGAGGGAAAGGTACTATATTAAAAGTGATTAAAGAAAATTTAGAAAAGTAATATAATGGGAGGAAAAATAATGCGAAGCTCAGCCGTTTTCTGGGTGAGCAGTCCCAGGAAAGCAAGAAGCTTCTTGCCGCAGTGCTGTGGCGGCCAGGCCATCGTGCTGGGCCGCAAGGAGCTGCCTTTCTACCTGAGGAAAAGAGAGGCTTGAAAAAGCAATTAAATCCCCCATCCTAACACAGGTATTAGAGGTGTTTATTCTTAAAAATAAAAAAGACTATGGAAGGGATACAAAGTGTCACTGTATCCCCAAAAGGACTGGTTGACAACCATTCTAAGACATAGAATATGGTCAAGAACCAATGGTCCTAAAGGCAGGCCGCCAGGAGGCACCGAGGGCAGGAGTGAAAACGAAGCTTTAGGAATTGACAAAACACCAACTGACATGGTGGCAGAAACTACTGAACCGCTGGAAGCATTCACTAGCATAGGCCAGCAAATGTGAAATACAGCTGTCTGGCCAAAAGACAGAGCAAGACCCATCTTTGCACGCATGCCAAAGAGCGGTGACCTAACAGATTGCAGAAATTATAGAACAGTATCATTAATATTTCATGGAAGTAAACTTTTTTTAACCCCAAGTCAAAGTTTGTTGAAGATATTTTAATAATAGTTGCAGCAGTACATTGACCGAATGTGGCCCAAAATTCAAAGTGGAATTGGATGAGATTCTGGTTTAAGTGGTATCACTGTTAATGTCAGATGATTCTTGGTTGAAAGAGAATACCAGAAAAAAATGTTGGGTTTTTGTTTGGCTTTTATCAACTATGCAAAGACATTTGACTATGTGGATCATAACAAATTTTGGATAATACTTAGAAGAATGGAAATTCCAGAACACTTAATTGTGCTCATGTCGAAACTGTACATAGATCAAGAGGCATTCATTACAATAAAAATAGGGAAGGCTGGTACAGATAGGAACTGGAAATACAGGGAATCCAGGGCAGATGATCCCTTCAGGACCAGTGGTATGAGTGGCAATACTGGGAGGGTAGAGGGAGAGTGGGTTGGAAAGAAGGAACCGATTACAAAGAACTATATGTGACCTCCTCCCTGGGGGACGGACAACAGAAAAGTGGGTGAAAGGAGTCATTGGACAGGGCAAGATATGACAAAATAATAATTTATGAATTATCAAGGGCTCCCGAGAGAGGGGGGAGGGGGAGGAAGGGGAAAAATGAGGACCTAATGCCGGGGGCTTAAGTGGAGAGGAAATGTTTTGAGAATGATGAGGGCAATGAATGTACAAATGTGCTTTACGCAATTGATGTATGTATGGATTGTGATAAGAGTTGTGTGTATCCCTAATAAAATGATTTAAAAAACTAGGGAAGGCTGAGTGGTTTAAAATCAAGAATGATGTGTGTCAGGGTTTTATCTGTTCACTATACTAATTCAATCTTATACTGAGCAAATAATCTGTGAAATTGGACTACGTGAAACAGAATCAGGATCGGAGCTAGGCTTATTAACAAGCTGTCATATGCACATAACACAATCTTGCTTGCGGAAAGCAAGGAGGACTTGAAGCGATCACTGATTAAGACTTCAGCCTTCAGTTGGATTACACCTCAATCGCCACAGAAACAACAACAAGCTTGACAACTCGACAAATGGCCAATACCATCATAAAAGGAGAGAAGATTGAAATTGTCCAGGAATCCACTTTGCTTGGATCTACAATGCTTGCTGATAGCAGCAGCAGGTTAAGAGCTCAAACCCTAGTGCATTCGGGTGAATCTGCTGCATTAGCTGGATCTTTTTAAAGTGTTAAGAGCTAGGATGTCATTTTAAAGAGTAAGATGCGCCTGGCCCAAGCTATGGTATTTTCCATGACCCGTTAAGCATTTGAAATTTGTACAATAAATAAATAAAAAGTCATTATAAAAGGAAGACAAAAGAAGAATGGACGCCTGTGTATTACAGTTCAAGGAAGAATATCGAAGCCCATGGGTGGCGGCAGAAGGAAGCAATCTGACTGGGGGAAGTACCGCCAGAGAGCTCCTTGGAAGTAAAGATGATAAGACCGTCTCACAAGTTTGGGGCATGTTATCAAACACTCACACACACTTTATTATTTCTTTTTTAATGTTTGCAAGGAACTTGTATGTCTCTGTAGACGCCAAGTTCACTTCAGTTTTACTTGTGGTCCTTTTTGAGCCACTCAGACCAATACAGAGATCGGAGGGGTCTGGCATCCAGAGATAGGTTTTTTTCTTTTTCCATGACGTAATTAATATCTTTATTTCTTTTTCTTTTTCATGTTAACCCTCTTTTTTTGTTTGTCTGTTTTTGTTCTCATTACCATCAGTGTTCTCAGCCCGTCCCCAGCCTCTTCATCATCATCATCATCATCATCATCATTATCCAACAACCCTTATTACTTAAAAGAGTGAAACAATTATTTCTCAGTGACAGTAAATTTCCATTATGTATTAGATGGAGTCTCTGGTTGACCTAGTCTTCAGGCTAGGGATTCTGCCTTCTGGGAAGTCTTGTTTCAGATGGTGCAGGATGGTGGTAAGGAAGAGGGGCCTTGGAGGAGGAGGTAGAATGAAGGTTGGGGGCCCTACACAGGTACGTATACTCTGGAATGGCACACAAAATTATATTCACATTATATTGGACAAAAAAGCTCTAAGATTGTGGGAAATTGCAAATCTACTACTATTGTATATATATGCTTGTATGTATCTTTATTTTAAAAAAACAGATATTGACACATTCCTGAATATATCTAAAGATCACTTCAGTACTAAATTTATTTTATGTGTTGCTTAGAATTTTGGGGTCCATATTTATTAGTGGATTATCTAATATACACACACACACACCAGTGTCCTTTTTAGGATAAGGTAGCAAGAATTTGTTGGCTTCTCAAATTAAGTAGAACGGTATTTTCACTTTTTGCTTTGGAATTATATCTATGTGTAATTAAAAGCTATATTTTTGTATATGGGGGATTTCTTTTGCAATGATATGACTATTTAGAATTTTTCCTAGTAATTTAGGATTAGACAGTTACATTTTATTTTTTCTATGAGATTTTTCCATTTCATATATTCTAAAATTCACTGGCATGAAGTTGTCCAGGATATATCATTTTCAAATGCTATAATTATGGCTTATTTCTTCGTAAGAGATCCTCGGTAGCAGTCAGTTACACCTTTAGCTGTTAACAGCAAGGTTCAGACCCACTAGCTGCACAAAAGAAAGGTCAGGTTGTCTTCTATAGTGAGGAGTGAATACAGTCATGGGACCCCCACCCCCACCCCCAAAGCAGTTCTATGGAGTTGCTATGCATAAGAAGGGAGTCGATGGAAATGGTTTTAGATAGTGTTTATTTGTTTTATTTATTATAATGTCCATGGACTCAATTTCTTTGGGACTCATTTTGTCAGAGAATTGTCATTTTACCTACAATCCCACCCCTTTGATCCTCTATTATGTCTTCATTAAATATTTTTAATCTCTGTTAATATTATGTTTGGGAGGTGGTGTTCTTTGATTGCCTTGCTTACTTCTGTGCCTAGCTGATTAATTTTTAGCCTTTATCCTCTTGTGAGAAAATCTTTTAAGCCTATACTTCAGCTGTGTTCTACAGATCTGTATATGTAGCATTTTCATTATGACTGAAACCTAATTATTTTTCACTTTCACAATTTCTTTTTTACTTTTACACAGCAGATATTTAGCAGTGTGTTTTGTTTTTTAAATTACAAATATACTTTTTTCTGTTTTTGAATAACTCCATCACTGCTAGAGAATACATGATACCAATTATTGAATTTATTAATCTTTTGTAGTTGCGGATAGTCAATTTTCATAGATGTTTTCTGTGTTCTTAAAAATAGAATGCATTATGTAATTATTGGCATATTATATTAATAAGCAAGTTATTCTATACATACCATTTATGTTGTTTAGACACTCCATATTCATTTAATTAATTTTAATTTTCTTAATTTTTGTCACCCTGTCAGGAGTGTTCAAATATGCTACTACAATGGTGGATTTATTTCCTTCAAATTTCCATCAACTCTTACTTCATATACTCTAAATTATATTACTGGATGCATATACTTTTAAAATGAACATTGTGTCATTCCATAATGCTTTATCTTACCTTTCATAATAATTTCTTACTTTACGTTATGCATGTCTATGTAGTCAATTTCTTTTGTTTACATTCCCCTGGCTATTTTCTCATTTACTCTGAACCGTTATTCATCTTCTATCTCCCTAACTAACAACTATCTTCCTTTTTCTGATGTCTGTATTTCTATAAATTAGTCTCTCTCTTTTATTCTTTCTTTCAATTTGGCACTATTTGTATTTATCTGCACCATCAAGAACATTTACACTTAATGTAATTACTTGTTTATGTGATTTTTAAATTTTCCATTTTAATATGTGTTTTCATTTGTTTCGGATTCTGTGCGTTAGTTTTGTTCATCTTTATATTTCTTTTTGGTTCACAAATATTTTTTTCTTTCTTTTCTTTACTCATGAAGAAATTCAATAATGTATTTAAATGGATATAATGGTTATTCTATATAGTTTCCCATGAATACTCAATATATCAAATCTATATATTGATATATAGATATAAATATACTTCCCTTCAACATAAATGATTTAGTGATTGCAGGCTACTTTTAAGGATCCCTGGTGGCACTGGAGGTTAGGCAATGGACTGCTTGCTAACCACAAGGTTGGTGATTCAAAGCCACCAGCCATGAGATGAGGCTGTCTGCTCCAAAAGAGATTTACAGTGTCAGAAGAACTAGGTAGGATTGTATAGACTGTAAGACATTCCATTGCATTGTCCTTGTTAATTTAGATTATCTTTAATACCAAACATTGAAACTCATTCTATGTTATTTTATTTACTTGCTTTTATTTTGTTTGTTTGTTTGTTTGCTACTCACGGGGTGTGGGGGAGGTGTCACTGTTTTTTATAAAGTTCACATTACTACATAGTAGCATTTTATTTTCTTATCGTTGCTTTTTACATCTCAAAGCTAAAATCTGGGATCACGTCTTATATTTGTAAATTACATCTCTTTGGAGATTTTTAATGGAGGATCTGTCATTGGACAGTCTTGCTTTTCCTTCTCAAGAATGTCTTCACTTTGCCATCTTTCTTCAAAATCGCTTCCATTCATATACAATCTTTGTTCACCATTATTTCCTGTCTGCACATTGGAATTATCACTCCATGTTTTGGCTTTCATTATTGCTCTTTTGAAGAGAGCAAGCCAGCCATGAGTTTGTTACTCCACTAAAGGCTACATCTCATTTTTCTCTTGATACTTTAATATGTTTATGTGTTTTGTGTTCTGTAGTTTCACATTTGTCTATATATTCATTAGCCTGATTGGTATTTATGAGCCTTCACGAGTCTGAGGATTTGTGCTTTCTTAATAAGTTCTGAAAAATTCCCAGCGACTTTGCTTTTGAATATTGCCTATAATCTTTCCTTTCCTCTTTCTTTGTGGAGTTAAATAAGGTGTGCACTTAAATGTTGTCCATTTACTCCATGTCAATCTAACTTTAAAAATATTTAGCATCTTTGTTTCCTTCCAGCTCCCAATATTTTCCTTTGTTTACATATTATCAACTATTAAATCTATCCAGTGACTTATATACTTGTTTCTTGCTATCCTGCTTGTTAATTTTCAAATCTTCTTTTATGTTTACATAAGCTTTAATTTTTATTATTTCAATCTTTGATCAATAGAGCTGAGCATATTCTGTATATTTTATATTCAGTATTATATAATTTTAGTATCTGAAGTCTTTGTGTTCTGCAGAGCTTTTATTGACTATCATTCATGGTGATTTGTTTTTTTATAATTGTGTACACATTTATTGAAGCTTTATTTATGAGGGGTCTTGGAGTCCTGTATTAAAAATTGATTCTCCGAGAAAAGAAAATGGCCCTGAATTTCTGCTGCTATTACAAAATTTGTCATACGTGCATACTTGACAACCCATAGTGTGTGAATTGAGTCTGGCACACAAGAGCAAGTAAAAGAAATATGCTGCTAAGGTCCCAGTTCATCCAAGCTCAGATGTACACCAAATGAACCATGTTTAATATGTGTCTGTGATCAGCAGATAATATAGACAAGTTTTCTCAGTAATACACAAATTTCTCTTGGAGGAAGTATAACAAGAACACTCATTAGAACTAAAGCTGATGAGACGTCACCTCCCATATTTTAGAAGTGCTATCAGGAGAGAGCAGCCCTGGGAAAGGACCTCATAGGAGGTAATGTAGCTGGGCTGTGAACAGAGGAAGCCCTGGACAAGATGGATGGACGCTGTGACTGCAGCAAAGAGCTCCAAGACAAGGACCCCTGTGAGGGTGGTGCAGGACCATGTGATGCTTTCTTGTGATGTGCTACCGTCAAGGTCAGTTAGGGGTTTCTTGACTGCACCTAACGACACCCACGACATGATTTTGACGTACGTGTGTATTCATGGCAGCGTGACTTTTAGGTATGAATTTTCACAGGCGATATCCTTAGCCATTACTATGTGCCAAGTTTCCAAACCTGCAATTTTACTCACCATCTTTAGCAAGAAGTATGAACAGGAAGTGTTTACTTGTATTTTGTGCTATATTGACGATGGCCCTTTGATAGGTTACTTGCTGGATTAATTGTATGCAGATGTGTCACCTGTTAGATTTCCCCACTTTGAGTGATAACTACATGTTGTTTTCTTGATCTCAGGAGAGATCAATAAAATCAAAGTCAAATTTTCTTGGTATAGCTAATATCCTCAAGACAAAAGTAAATTTAACACAACTTAACTTTCATTTTCCCTCCTTTAATGTTATGCTTGGCTCTGAGTATTTCTTACTTTTTACCTATATATTTTTTCAAAACAAATAAAGATAAAAAGAATTGAATGATTTTCATTAGAAAGTTCATTCACATAACTGGTGTTAAATTAATATATGCTGAAAATATTTTTTCAGGTCTTCTGTGTAAACTGAAGGATCATCTAAAGTCCTATAGATATTAGACATCTGAAGTCTTATAGATATTAGACACATTTTTCCAGATGATATCTCACTCTCTAGCTAGTAATGCAACTATATATCTATTGTCTATAAAATAAAACAGACGAAGGATTCTATAGGTAAAAGACAGCTTTTCCCCCACCCTGACTTTGCTAAAAGAAAGACATAAACAAAAGAAGAAAAGCAGGTGATGCAGCGGGAAAGGAGAGATAACGGAGGAATTCAAGATGGAATGTTGGAGTAGTTTGCAGTAGATGATGTTTATTCATTGATGCATGCCATCTATATTCCTCTCCTACCTAGAATGATTTCCAAGTATTCTACAAATCTCCCTGTATAATCACTGCCACAAATGAACATATCTTAACCCCTGAGAACTTCCCAATTTCACCCTCTGTCACCATCCTGTGGATTGCTAACCAATCGGCCAGCAGAGTAACCCAGTGGTTCAAGTGTGTTAAGGTGAAGACTGGTTGCACAGCAAGGAATGTTCCCCAGAAGCCATTTCAGGAACATCTCACTTGCCCTTTGAACCCCATTCCCTCTATTGCTCTTTTGAATTAGATCTTCTGAAAATATATAAGTATCTATCCACTCCGTTGCCTAAGTGAACTGCAGCAGTGACATTATTCCGTTTCTCAGGGCCACATCAAAGGAGAGGTGACTGAAGACAGCCTGGTTACTCATCATGCTTTTAGAAGCACTCGATTGCCCCGCAAGATGAAACGTGTGACATCCGTAATGGGTCCGAACTAGCAAGACTCTTGGCTCCACTCAAGGTGAACACCTCACCCACACTCCCTTCCTCCCCTCTTATCCCGCCTTCCTTTCACTCCTTTGCAGGGACTGTGGGGTGCTGATCTACACACCACTCCCCCAAAGACCAGAACGCCTCAAGAGTAAGGAGCCTGTCAAAGTCCATCTTAGGAGGGCACTTTCCGATGCAAATGGCACAAGAGCAATGTTGTCACTAACAAGCAGAGCCCCAGAGCTGGGCTGTTGCCATCTGGCCTCCGGGCTGGATGGGAATCAGAGGCGCTAGCGCCCCTGTGTAGCTGAGAGAGAGGCAGTGTGCAGTGGACGTCGCCAAGTGTTCCAAGAAAGGCCTCGGTCACCTTCTGCTGAGACAGCGTTCTTGCTCTGTGACTCTGCTCTCCGCTGTCGGAGGGAGCCCCACTTACACAGCAGACTCTCCCCGGGGCTGCCGCGGAATCACTGCACTGGACTTCCTCCTGACAACGCACTTCAATCAAAAACTTTTTGCACAAAATGTCACTTTCAAAGTTGTGGTTTGGGGGGAAAAAGTGTCTTTATAAAAAATTCATGGCCACAATGATCTGATAATGCAGTGTTCTGATAGCAGCAGATGTTTTGTCTAACATGTTCCCCGAAGCTGTGCGCTGTGCCTCCCTATCTTTCATTTTCAGTCGCTAGCTGCTGACGGTGGGATGTCATGTCCGTACCCTATAGCTACGCGCGGCAATTCGCATCTAACACCACGGCGCGTAATGAGCTTCACAAGATGCTTGTCGCAATAACTCCGTACTTCCCTAAACCATATGGAACACAACACTCTAAAGCCCATAGACACTTTTTTTTATTACAGTTCAGATCCTTAAAATATAATCTGTGTGATGTCTAGTGAACGTACGTGAAGAGCCGCTGAAAACAAAGTTAACACTTGTTCCCGTCATCTGTTACAAATGTCCAATTTGGGACAATAAATTTCCTCGGAACCTGTTCTTTTGCTGACTCGTGGCTTTATCCTTTTTTCCCTCTTTCTCTCACGTCGTTTTTTTTATGAACTATGCATATGTATTAAATGGGATTTGTTGTCCCTAGATACCAATTTGCATAAAGTACAAGCCATCATTGGTTGGAGAGAAGCAAATTACTTCTCCGGCAAGATCACACTTTTTTTCTTTCTTTTTTTTATTTTAATTTTAACAAACCGCAGGCAGAGGCTGTTAACAGCACTTAGCCAGATATGCAAAGTATCACTTTTCTCAAAAGCAGCTTGATCAATGAGGGGGAAGAAGAAGACGAAGAAGAAGAAAAAGTGAGAGGTGATATGATTCAATTATGTCCCATAGAAAGCACAGCTGAGACAAAAATGCCCATACCTGTCCAGCCACCTGTCCACCTGTCGGTAAGCTGAGCTCCGCCTTCCCTTCAGTAATGGTCAGGGGTTCAGACCTTCTGAGCAAGAAAGAGCCCGAAACATAGCTAAGAAGGAGGCTCATTCAGCAGTTTTTTAAAAACTAAAATAATCTCTCTCTTACTCATTCTCCATTTCTCAAAACTCACCACGCTGGGTTTCTTTGTTTTCAATTTCATTTTGCCATTCCTTTCTGCGTGACTTAATATTCAAATGACTTTTTGTCAACAGGTCTACTTCTAATTGCACACTCACCACATCTTGGGGACTGGAAGTAGGAGGTGAAACTGCCGCCCCCCAGGGTCCTTCCCTGGCCCCGTGCCCCCATGATCCTCACGGAAACACATTTTCCCTACCAGATGCGAGAACATGTGTGGGGCATTCTGGATGGCACCCCAGCATCCAGGGCCACACCAGTTCGTCACGTTTCCCTTCCCCGCACTCTTGTGGCATACACCTGTGACAGGCTGGCAACTGCCTGGGTGATAACGCCAAGACTTGCAAATTCCAGCTTGTCCCTCTGCTAAGCAGAACTGTGCTAGGTTTTTGCTAAATAAAGAAACAAACAGTTCCCTCAGCCAAGAAT
Source organism: Echinops telfairi (assembly GCF_000313985.2). Lineage (NCBI taxonomy): Eukaryota > Metazoa > Chordata > Mammalia > Afrosoricida > Tenrecidae > Echinops > Echinops telfairi. The sequence continues at coordinate 12,763,459 of NW_022106471.1, forward strand.
TTCAGACAACGTATGGGGAGGGGGGGGGGGGGGGGAGGAGCAAGTTGTGAACCTCAGAAACAGCTGGGAATAAATGACACTGTGCAACTTCTGACAAACTTGCCACCTCAGCCTCAGGAAACGGGGGTCTGGCTTCGATGCACATCGCAAATACGTAGGAGGGAGGAGGACTTTGATAGGTGTTACAGAACACTAGGATCGGTAAGAGTTTTAACACAGACACCATAGAAACATGATAAGTAGCAAATATATGTTCTACTGGAGGTCAACAGGGAACTTTTGACAAATTCTGCTCCTTTTTGTAGGAAGGAGCACACCCTGATTATTTGTCAATGAGCATCTGGGAGATATGGAAATATTACTTCTATCTAGTACTTCCCAGAAGAGAGAGAAGCAAATGAGTGAGATGAAGGGCTAACACCACCACTCATTTGTGGGGCGAGCACAAGAGTGACCAAGCTCACCATTTGGAGAAGCAGTTTCTCCCACTATTCTGTTTTCAGGGTCTGCTGTGTTTGTACTTATTGTTATGAGCTCAACATCTATTTGCTAAATAAATTAATGGATGTCTGAGTTGTGAATTAATGGACACAGAGAGGAAGTGGACTAGCTACAAAGAACTATTTATCTGTAATATTTCTTGGATTAAAGATTAATGAACTTTTTGCGACATAAGATTTCTCTCTCTTAAATTCCACCGTGGGGACATTCTGGGTACCTGCAGTGCTCCAGGAAATAAACTAAGCACAGGTAATAGCAAAATGGATAAAACAGCGCCTCTGAAGTAGTACAGGGTTGTGGAAAAACTGTGGATTTAAGAATATAAATAAATCTGTACCACTTACTAGTTCAGTAACCTTGGGCAAACCACTTAATCTCTCTGAGCTTTAGTTTCCTTATCTGCACAATCGAGAAAAAATGCCTATGGTCAAGGAATGTTTTGATAATTACATGAGATTAATGACTGTCAAGTTCCTGGTCTACAGTAAATGCTCATTGCTTATTGATCTTTTTCCTTGTGCCTTGACAACTTAAATCTAATTTTGTTCTACTCAGTGAGCACATTATATGCACTAAGTAGAGCCAACTTTGGAACAACTTTGAAAGAATCACAATGACGTTTGCTGATGAGCTGGGGGGTTAAAGGAGGGCTATTTATTTATCTGTTCATTTATTTTTCTGCTTGTCATGCCTGGCCTCTTGCCAGCAATCTTCCTGATCCGCCTGCCTAGCACCTGTTCTCATCAATTATCCAAATTCCACTAAACTATCCAATTCCCAGGCAAACCCTCAGCACTTAGGAAAAGAGACTTCAGAGACAACAAAGGACTCTTGTTTGTGAAACTTTACAACATGCACATTTCTACTCCCTATGAGCATCTGTCAGTTTTCTTTTGCTGTGTAACAAACAACACCCCCAAATCAGTGCCTTGAAGCAGTAGCAATTGCTCGTTTCTTGCAATCCTGTGGGTTAGTTGCTTTTGACTAGGTTCACCTAACTAGTTCCTTTAAATAGAAGGGTGGCTGGACGAAAATTTCAAGTTCCATTTCATCTCTTCCTGCTGCGTTTTGTCTGGATCACGTTGGTTTGCTTCCATGTGGCCTCCTCTCCCTCTCCTCCACTAGATACGATTGGCCCTCTTGCATAGTAGACTCACATCAACATTCCAAGGGCATGAACAAGGAGGAGGCATGGCCTCTTAAGCAGAATGCGCCGCAACCTGCGCCAGCCGTTCCCCCTCTATTCCATTAGGCAAAGCAAGTTCCGATAACAGCCGAGATGCAAAGAGGCAGAGAAATAAATTCATTCTGGAAGGCAGCATGGAGCTATCGCCGTGCTCTAAGGGGTAAAAGGGATGGGAAACATCTGTGGCTATGGAACAATCAACCGCAGAATAATTCCCACCTCAGATATTGAGGATGGTTGTCTCTATGTTTGTTTGGGTAGACCTTTCTTTACTTGCCCCAGTGTGAACTGTGCCTGTATAAAATGCCCATGTCCATCTCTACATAGGCATCCCAAGGATTTCCATCTGAGGGTCATAAATGTGCTCTGTGAAACAGACAGTTAGCAAATCTCCCTCTCCCTCTTTTTTCTGCCCCCAGTCATTCTAATAGAAAGCAAATACTATCACTACAATGACAATTCAAATACTAAAACTCTACTAGTTTCAGGTGGTAGTGGTAAAGTACTGAGACATCAATTGAACAAAATACATACAATATCCATATACAAGAAAGTTAAAATACTGGTAAAATAAATTGAAACTGACCTAAATACATTGAGAGATGTTCTCTATGCCCAAGTCAGAAACTCAATATTCTTAAAAGGATCAGTTCTATTCAAGTTGATCTCTAGATGAATTTACTACACGATTCCAATTGAGATTGTAAAAGCTATTTTGTAGGTATCAACTCCATGATTCTAAAGTTTGTTTTTATTTTATGGAAATTCCAAAGACAGAGTAGCCAATAGACTACTAAAGAAGAACAAAATTGGACAACTTACATTACTCAGCTTTAAGATTTACTAAAAAGCTGCAGTAATCAAGACAATATGTCATTAGTGATTAAATGGAAAAGAATAGAAAACTCAGGAAGAGACTCACAGAAATATAACCAACGAGTCTTTATAAAGGGATAAAAGGTTACTCAATGGATTTGATTGAGACAGAATAGTCTTCTAAGCAGGTACTGCCAGGAACACTGGATGCCCACATGCAAAAAAGAACAAAGAATCTAGATCCCAGCTAGAGACCTTACACCCTTCATAAAAGTTATGTCAAAATGGATCAGAGTTTACATAGAGAATGTATTACTGTAAAAAACTTACAGAAAATATAGGAGGAAATCTATCAGATCTTAGGTTTCACCCTAAGGCCTTAGAGACATCACCAAAAGCATCTATTAAAAAAATAGGCAAATTGAACTTGATTGAAATAAAAAATTTATTTTCTGTGAGAGACTTTGTAAAGAAAATAAAAGAGAAGATAGGCTGGGAGAAAAATATTTACAAAACAAGTATGTGATAAATCAGTTGTATCCAAAATATAGATTTGTATATCTGTGTATAAGATAAATAATTTGTATCCCCCCAAAACACAATAATGAGAAAACGAACACAGCCAATTAGACATGGGCACATGGTTTGAGCAAACGTTCCACAAAACGAGATGCACAGATGGCCAAAAAGGCGTATGGAAAGATGCTCCAGATCACTTGTCATTCCTGCAACTTCAAACAAAGGAAACGCAAACATCACACCTACTCAAAGCCGAACTTACCGCAACCCAGGCAACTGCCTCTCGCAACAAGCCAGAGGACAGAGTTGAACTGCCAGGTGGATTTGTGAGACCACAGCTCTTCCCAGGATAGCCAGGCCCATCTCTCTCCTGGGAAGCAGCTCGGTGGTTTCAAACTGCTCCCTTGCAGCCCAATGGGTAGCCCAGCACGTACAATTAAAAAATAAATAGGCCCTAGCAAATAGCGGCTGGGACAGAGAGCAACGAGACATTTCATTCATTGTTGTTTTCCTTCTTCATTGTTTAGGAAAGGCAAAATTAGACTGATAATTCTGAAAACAGTTTAGCAGTTTCTTTAAAAGGTGGTGGTATTACATATAATGAACAGTTGTGAGTTCAGGTGTCTACCCAATTCATCCCCAAACTCCTCTCCTTTCAGGCAAGTGCATGGGAATTTTTATAATAGCCTAGTAAATTTATAAAAGGTTTATTAAACATTATAAAATTTTATTAAAATGTCTTCAATATACGTGAGTGAGATATTAATTATCGAAGGATTAAGCTGTGAAGTCATGTAAAACTTGGAGGAACTCAAAATCACATTGCTAAGTGAAAAACGAATTCTGAAAAGGCTGCTGAGGAAAAGAAGAAAGGTGAAGGAGAATTAAACTCCACTGCAGCCCCAGGGGATTCCCACCAGACGAAGGTCAGACATGCCTCCAACGTCCAGCTTCCTTTGTCCTTGTCTGACTCCAATCTTCCCTCCTCTGACACTCTACGGAGTGGTGGGTTTGAAAGGCATTGCAATGGCCATGCAGAATGCTTAAACAATACTCCTGATGATGGGGCTTTAGAGGAAAGCTAAAGATTAGAAGTCAGGATCAGAAGCATTAAGGATATAATTCTTTGGCCCAAGATGCCTCCTGTCAGCCATCTTTCAGGAACATCTCTCTCTCTGGTCCTAGGCCTTGCCCCATGGTCACTAGGCCACTTCCCTACTTAGGCCAGTGGTGCAACGCTCCATTAGCACAGATAAAGGCAAAGGGCACCATAGTCTACAGCCTCTGGGAAGGGATTCAGCCTCTGATTTTGCTTCCATAAGATGTGACTGTTTGCTTCCATAACACCAATTTAAAGGGTAAATAATTTTCCATAAGTCAGATATGCATAACTCCAGAGCTGTCTAAGAGTGACATTCTGAATAAGGCACAATATAAAACTCAAGAAACTGAAGCTCATTGCCATCTGACTCACACAGCAGCCCTACAGGGCAGAATAGAACCGCCCCTTGAGTTTGAGGCTGTCTATCTTAGCAGGAGCATAAAGCCTCTTCTCTCTCCCTCAGAGTGCCCGTGGGTTGGAACTTGTATCGCAGAATGACACCAGAGCCCCCCAGGCAAAGTAGATTAAAATAAAACAAAAAGGAAGTTAAATAGTCGGTGGTTTCTAAGCGCTTGGAAGAGGAGGAGGAGGAAAACACAGGGGATTTGTAGGGTAGTACAAATATTCTGGGTGATACTGCACCATGGATACTCGATCTTACACACTTGTAAAAACTCACAGGCCTTAACGACACAAATGGAAAACTATAGTATATGCAAAGTTTTTAAACCTTACTTATAAGAAAGAGGGGTCCCGGAATAGAAAGTAGACTGTGATAAGAGAATGTAGCTGCACTACAAAGCTGTGAAACAATCTCTGTGGCAGGGAGGTGGGGAGAAGGTTCTAATCGAAGTTATTTGGAAGTCAGTGGATTTTGTAAGATTAAGTGCAGGTTATGAATAAATTAATGCCTTTAATTTATATAGGAATACCAAGGCTATTAGTCCTTATTCTATAAGTCTACATAATTTGTATGTGCCCATTAATTGGTCTATTTCATTTGTTTGGTAAACTGTATAGGCATAATAGTACATTACTTTATTATTTGAGGAACTCTTGTTTTCTTATTATCTGAGGAGCTGTATTGATACCCTCTTTTATTTCTAATATTGGAAACTGGAATTTTCTGTCTTTTCTCCAGGTTATTAGTCTGTCCAATTTATTTATTCTATTAACCCTTTAAATGAAGCAACATTTTATTTTATTAAAGGTCTATTTTTTTCTGTTTTCAATATGATTTATTTCTGCATTTCTATTTATTAATTTCTCCCTTTTGTTTGGTGTAGATGTAATTTAGAGTTCTTTCTCTAGTTTCTTAAAATGAAGGTTTGGATTATTACCTTAAGGTTCTTTTACACTTATAATACATGTGTTTTTGGCCATAAATATTCCCCATAAACACCATATTAACTTTATTCTATAAGTTTTAATTGATTGATTTTTTAAATTATAATTCTATTTTAAAATATTTTAATTTTTCCATTCAGACTGTCATTAAGCTAGGACTATATGAGAATGTGCAGCTTAATTTCAAAATGTAATAGTAACTTTCAGATTTTTTTAACATTTACTTTAAAATCAGAGAATATTCTTGTTATGATTTATACTCAAAACAAAAGCAAAAAGCATATTATTGTCCAAACAGGGTCAGAGGCCAGACCAGTAGATTTATGAGCAGAGAGGCCTGCCTGTGGGTATTACAAAGAAGAAATCGTTTTGATTGAACAACCATATCCAGAGAATTTCTCACCTGAATAGTACACCTGAGTAGTAACCTATTGACTTCTGTAATAAACCACATCATCAGGGGACTGGCTGTGAGTTTTGTGTAGCTTCTGGAACAAATGGTCACACCAGCTGAGAAAGTAGACTGCTGTGGGGCAGACAGTTGATGGCGCAGTTGGAGGGTCAGGCCAGCCTGACCTCTGCCTTGTGATAATCAGACTTGGGAGCTGGGAGAAGTCAGATGTAGCCCCTGTACCATGCCCACACTTCTATGTCTTCTTTTTGTTCACTCCTGCTTCCAGATTTTTTGAAATATTTTTTGTATAACTAACTTAACTTTTAGACTTATAGCTTATTCTCTCTCTTTTCATAAATTAGTCCAAGAATTAAATTGATATATTTCAATGTCCACTTGCTATATAGACTGAGTGGAAGAATGATGATGGCATCGCTCATTACTTTACACAAAGGATGTCCTTCTCAAGGGACTTGTCCCTGCGGCTAACATACACAAAGTCCAGGAGATAAAGACATGCCCCTTTGCTTCTCAGAACTTTCTGGCTCTCCTTTGAACAGGATAGATTTGTCTGTTCTTCTGGAATGCCATGGTATTTTCAATATTCTTTGCCAATATCATGATACATAAAAGCAGAGAAGATATACTGGCATGAATGATTTATTCTTTTCCTCAGACAGACCGCGATAAACCACCGTAATCAGAAGAAGTCCCATTCCATTGGACAAGAGAAGACCTAGGGCCCTAGAAGGAATCCCATGAAGCCTGGACTCAGGGGACTACCTTTCTCTCTCAGGTCCCAGGGGACGATGTTATCACATTCCTGTCACTCTCTTTTAGGGTAGAGGAGTTGCCGTTTCCTTCTCGGACAGGTTTCCACCTTGCAGCGATTCTCTACCCAAAGTCATCATATATTGATTCTTACTCAATATCACTCAATGTTCCATCAGATATTGCCTTTCACCACCACACTAGGAGAGATTTTGGATATCCCATACGCTTAGAGGCTCGTCCCTGCTGTTCTTGAATAGCAGAGAGAAGGGGAAAGTGAAGTGCCAAGTAGCTCATATTGTTAATCAAAAAGCACCACTAATTGGATAAAACATCCTACAAGGATTTTAATTAATTAATAGTATGCCCTAGATAAGCAATCAAAGTATCTGAAATTTTCTTCCAAATAGCTGGCACACTTGGCGGAGGCTTAAGCAGGAGAAAGTAGAGCGGAGGATAGTGAAAGAGCCATAAACCCCACCCTGCTTCCCTTCCCCTGCCACAAAGACACTAAATCCCCATCGACTAGAGAACGCAAAATCCACCATTACACACACTTGGCTGACTTTTACATATATGTACCCAATTTTAAAACAAACAAAACAGCATTGTCATCAGCTCAGTGCAGCCCTATAGGACAGTATAGAACCACACCTGTGATTAACTGCTGATGAGAGTAGAAAGCCCCGTACTTCTCCCAAGGACCCAACGGTTCTTCGGAGACGATTGAAAATACCGTGGCGTGGGTCAGGTACAGCCAAGTCCCCAAAGTAGCATCTTCCCTTTGCAGCGCTCTCAAGGCAACAGCCCCATGGCGCTCTAGGGTGCTGCTTCCAGGAGCGTTGATCGTGGATGCAAGCAAGATGAAATCTGTGACCACTTCCATATGTTCTCCACTTATTGTGATGTTACCTGCTGGTGCAGTGGCGAGACTCTTGGTTTCCTTTACATGGACTCAGAATCCACACTGAAGGCTGCAGTCCTTGATCCCTTTCGGCAAGTGCTTCAAGTCCACCTCACTTTCAGCCCGCAAGACTGAGTCACCTGCAGCTCACAGGTTGCTCATAAGCCCCCCTCCAATTCTGACGCTGCCTTCTTCTTCACCGAGTCTACTTCTCCGATAACTTGCTCAACATACAGATTCAATAAGTATGATGACAGGATACGGCCCTGAGGCCCAGCTTTCCTGATTTTAAACCTTGTTCTACTCACATGAACTGCCTCCTGTTCCACGTACATGCATCACGTGCGCACAGTGGAGTGTTCTAGAATGCCACTGGTTCTCAAGGCTATCCGTGTTTGTTAGGATCGATGCAGTCAAATGCCTTTGGTGATTATAATGTGACTTTGTTCCGATGTGATCATGTATTTCAACGCTTGTAGAACTACCTCGGTTTGCCCCCCCACTGTCTTCTCACTTTTTCTTTGTAAACTGAGTTCAAATATTGCATGGTGCTTAACCATGTCAGTGATAAGATGGTGTATATGGGAAGACCATAAGTAAAGCAAGGTCATAAAATAATACATATATAGAAGAAAGTATGTGTAAAAATATCCCACATACTATGTGAGCACAGTGCACCTTTTGCTATTAAATCTAGATCTAGAACATGTAGACCCTTGAGTGGATGAGACTTTTTTTTTAAAAGAAAATATTTAAAATGCATTTGCACATGTATTGATAGATACATACACCAAACCCACTACCACTGAGGGACCCTATGAAGTGTTTCTGCGGATGTAGATTTTCACACAAGCGGAAACCTTCAGCATCTTCTCTGGAACAGCTGGTGGGTTTGAAGCCTCTGCCTGAAACTAAGCCCAAATGCTTACAGTCCAAATCACCTCCAGGACTGACATATAGAGAAGGATAACATAAATTGCTAAAACATTTGCATTGGGGGCATCTGGATAAAGTGTTTATAAGAACACTTTCTGTAACTGTTACAAGCTCTAAGTTTGAAATTATATTAAAAATATCAAAATGCCCCTTTATTATTAAAAACTATATGAAGAGCTCTGAACAACACAGTGATACCCTGGTGACCTAATGGGGTGACAGGTTGGGCTGCTATCCACAAGGTCAACAGTTAGAGACCACCAGCCACTCAGCAAGAGAAAAATGAGGCTTCCTACTCACATAAAGGTTGACAATACGAGAAACCCACAGAGGCAGTTCTCTTCGGACCCATGGGCTCACTGTGAGTCAGAACCCGCTCCACGGCAGTGACTGGTGCCGCAGCAGCAAGGCTGCACAGGGAGCATGGGACAGTTTTTGGTAGAAGCTTGAAACTCCATACAGTTATTTTTAAAGTTTAGTCATCACCTCATTGCAGCTTGAACTTGTCTTAGAAAGAAATATTGTGTAAAAACACGAGAACCATAACCAGGGAGGAACTGATAGGGTTTAAGAGCTGATTAGATGAGGTGAGGGGTGATGAGGGTGAAGAATTTTTAAACAGACTTTTAAAATTCCCAGGTAAGTGACTGAAAGAATTGTGCTATCATTAAAACATGGAGGTAATCAAAATCATATGTCTGGCTTTATAGAAAGAGAACTTTAAGAGTATATGGAGTCCCTTGTGGTACAAACACTTAAGTGCTACTTTACGAGCCTAAAGGTAGGTTGTTCACATTCACCAAAAAACCCCTGGGAAGAAATGCCCGATGATCTACTTTGGCGAGACCATGAATTCAGATCAAGCCAGAGAGAACATTTTGATGATGCTGGTCATTCGTGTTTGATACAGTGCCTTTTAGTTGATGCGGCCAGTGGAACTGAATACGAAGTCTTAAAGATTGGTTTGTAACTAAAATGCAACTTTAAAACACTGTGAAATAGAACTTTTTCTATGAGTATTTTCAGTCACCCAGGGCAATTACAGAATCAAAGACCGGAGGAGACAGAATCATCTGAAATGGCTACTCGGGAGTAAAGTGAGTCAAAACACAGCTCTCGGTGGTGAGAGTGGGGAGGACAGGAGTGGACTCCTCATTTAAGGTGCTTGTAGGGGAGACCCAGAAGAAAGGGCGAAGGCTGTGGCTTTGAGAACGTATTACTACTCCATGCCATGAACGGATGTCTAGGGTTAGAGATGGCTAAAGAGCCAAACTCGTCGACTGAGCGACTACTGTGTGTCCCTGAGGACCATCACAACTAGAGCCACATCCATGGTGGGGAAATCAAGGCAAGGTCTCTCGTGAGTTACTCCTCACTCAATAGGAAAAGAAAGGAGATACAACAAGGAAATGATATGATTTGTTAGATGCCAACATATGCGTTAGGGATGGGAAATAGCCTCAATGGCCAGGTGTGTGAGGCAGGGGAGGCAGTTCTTCCTCCAAAGGAAACGGTAAAAACCTCACTCTCTGGGAGAGAGAGACTTTTCGTGGGGAGGGGTGGCCTTTTAGCTCTGCTTGTTCCAGTCTCTTGGTCTCTATTTTTCCCGAAGGTTCTTGGGCTCCTACTTCCCTCATCACATTGAGTCAGGGGGTGAGATTTGTTGAAGGATTGGCTGTGCAAACTTCGTCCTTTGTCACTGAGGGAAATATCATTCACAGAGGCAAGGTGGGACACTTCCAAAGTATGCATGCAGTTGTCTCCTAGCACGTCAGGGATCACCTGTAACTACCTATCCACGCACCGACTTCACTTCATTCTGCATCAGCGTATGCATTTTTAGTGACAGTCGGCATATCCTCATTCCTTCATTACAGCCCTGATTCTTGTAAACCGCAGATATATGTTATAAAAAAGTATGCATATAACATGGCTCCAGAAAGAGCTATTAAGAAATCTATTTATATATAATTAAGGGTCATCTACTAATTGTATATACCCTGCCCCCTTACATATTTGTATGTGACGGAGTCCTGCGTTTGTGCCCATAAAGCTAAGGAGGTTGAATGACATGCTTGAAGGGGCGAGCATAAGAAGCTCTTGCTAATGCTCTTTATAGCGTTGCTCCCCCAGCATATTTAGCAATTTCCCAAACGATAAGGTCTCTCTGGAAAGGCTTTCTGGGAAAAGTTCCTGGAAAGGAGTTTGCTCTCTGGGGGTGGTGTGATGCAGCCTGGACAACACTCCGCCTCAGGAGCCAATCTTTCCACCATTTTTTTTCTTGTCCTTTTGAAGTTCTGCTGTCCCAAGGTTTTGGTGTCATTTTACCATTTTGTCAAAGATACACCCAGCTACATAAATCCCACTTTGAATGTTTTATCTGAATTCATACACTGGGATAGTGCGGTTGCATAGAATGTTGACACATGGTTTCTTACCTTGATAGGTGAGCATTCGGACTCAGCTGTATCTCTACACACAAGCGGTGGGAACACTGAAAAGAAAATAAGAAATAACTTGTATTTACAATAGAATGCAGATAATGAAATACCTAGGGATAAATTTAATTGGGGATGTGACCAATTTAGCCAATGAAAATGATTTTTAAATTTCAATAGATTAAGAAAAATAAATAAATGGACTTGGAAGAAGTATGGTCAGAGTACGGCAAAAAGGCTCCTTAGAGCCAACGTTGGAGAGACTTTGTCTTACATATTTTGGATACGATGTCAGGAGAGACCAGTTCCTGGAGAAGGACATGGTGTTTGGTAAAGTAGAGGGGCGATAAAAAAGAAATGGAAATGAAACAAAGGGCTCAAGCATGGGCACAATTGTGAGGATGGCACAGGGCCTGGCAGTGGTTCCCTCAGTTGTGTACAAAGTCACTATGGGTCAGTGGCACCAAACAACTCCAACATCAGTGAAAAGATACCCCATGCTCATAGATGGAGAAACTCAGCGTAATGAAGATGTAAATAATCACAAACAATCTGTAAGTTCAACACAATTGTGATAGAAAGTTTGAGTCTTCTTAAGAAATGGAAGAACCAATCCACAATTTTATATGAAAAAAGTGGCCCTGAATAGTTAAAGCAATACTGAAGATTAAAGGTATGAAGACTCACACTTGCTTGATTTCAAAAGACTATACAGCTATAGTAATCAAAATGGTCTTATAAAAGAATAGATATATAGATCAGTGTAACAGAATAGACAGTACAGAAATAATCCTATACATCTATGGGCAAATATTTTTTGAAAGAGTATTTTCACTACCATCAAGTTAATTCCATCTCAGCCATCCTATAGGACAGAGTAGAACCACCCCTGTGGGTTTCTGAGAATATATCTGTTTGTAGGACTAGAACACTTTTTTTCCTGGGGAGCAGTTGATGGTTCTGAATGCTGACCTTGAATAAGACCCAATCACATATCTCACTACCCCACCAGGGCTCAGCAAGAGCATGAAGATTACCCAATGGGAAGGAAGGGTCTCATGAATATATGTGTCCTGGAAGATTGGATTGCCACGTGCTGAACAAGGAATCAGAACTCACGTCTCACACCACACACACAGATGTATAGGTGCACACACAAAAATTAAAATTGATCAAGGACTTTAACAGGAAAATTAAACCATACACTCCTAAAGAAAGCAAATTGAACCACTTTTTAGTGGTGCGTTATCACATATAACAACAAAAATGCAAGCAACAATAGACAAAATATATAAATGAGACCTCATAAATTAAATATTCTTGTTCATCAATGGGCTTTATCAGAAAGATGAAGAGTCAACCAACAAACTTAAAAAACATGTTCAGGAAGCACATATCTGGCCAGGGTCTAAAACTCAAAAAATATGTAAAACTTTTACAACTTAACAATAAAGAAACAAATAAACTAGTCAGAAAATGAGAAGAAGAGTTAAAGAGACATTTCACTGAAGGGAACTATTCAAATGGCCAATAACCACATGAAAAAAAATACTTAATGGCATTAGTCATTATAGCAATGACATTTTAAACCATGGAGAGAGAACCTTCACTTTCATTCGGATGACTGTGATGAAATAAATAAATGTTGACAAGGATGTTGAAAAGTTATCTTATCTACTGCTGCTGAGACTGTAGATGATACAACTTGATGCTTTCTCAAAATGTTAAACATTGAATTCTATGACACTTAGGTTTATACCCAGGAGGCCTAAGCGCAGAATGAATGAACCTGTGTATATCAATGTTCATTGAAGTAGGATTTATAATATGCAAAAGGTGGAGATAACTGACCTGGCCACAAACCCATGGCTGGACAAACAAACTGCGGTCCATGCATGCAGTAGAATACTACACAGCCAGAAAGAGCAATGGATTCTGGATCCATGCTATACCCTGGATGACCTTTGAAAAATTTTCTTTCCTCTGGGTGACGACTCTATGACGGGAAGAAATATATCGTAGGATCGCACTTGTATTTAATGACAAGAATAGGCAATTCAAAACCTTCGCTTATGAATTGTTGCCAGGGGTACTGGGCAGAGAACGTGGATGTTAATCAAAATCCACTCCATGGGCGTGGAATATGGCAGTCTTCTTTCATAGATTCCACGGCATCGGGTTTCGTTTTCTGGTTTTTCCAGGGGTGGGCGATGGGGAAAACAACAGATTTTGCCTTGTGTTTTACTTGAGCAATGACAATATGGCAAACCTTTTGGTTGCAAGGCATGATCAATGCCACTTATATAACTGAACTGTCCACCGGGAAATGCTGAGTTGTCAAATGTTACTTTTTTAACAACACTAGACACTTTGTCCGTCAGGTTGTCAGACTGTGGAGGCGTCTGTGCTTGCGGGAAGCCATGCCACTGGTATTTCGAATATTAGCAGGGTTCTTCGGGGTCAGCAGGCTTACGGAGAGCTTCCAGACCAAGGGGAGACCATGAAGAAGGAAGAGGCTGTCTGCTTCTGAGGACTTCGCCACCGAAGTCGGGTAACTGGCCGTGGAACTTTGTCGGATAGACCGGGAATCACGCGGGTAACACTGGAGCACTGCCCAGGGTAGTGCCCCGGGGAAGTCCTCCAGATCAGGAGGCATTCCAAAGATGACGAGGAGCCACCTGCTCGAAGCCGAGTCAACCAAAATGACTTAGCTGGAGTAGAGCCAGCAGACTTACATCTGCTGACGGGGCACGGCTCAAAATGGCAGAAGCAGCTGCAATTATCTATTCATAATTGGAATATGAAATCTACGAAGTAGGAATCTAGGAAATTTGGAAGTAGTCACGGAGAAAGCATAAAGATAAATATTCTACTCTGGAGTGAGCTGATACATATTGACCCTTTTGAATCAATCGTAAGGTTTACTACATCAGGAAGGACATATTCAAAAGGAGTTTCACTGAATTCATCACCATATAGAACATGTTAGGATTTATCTTGAAGTACAATGCAGTCTGTCATAAAACGATATCTATATGCATACAAGAAAATTGAATGAATACAATTATTCAATTTATTTACCAAACATTATAGTTATAATAAATCCTACCAACATCTTTAGTCTAAAATCAATCAGACATGTAATCAAGTTGTATTGAAAATTACAGCCCATAAACATTATTTTTTCTTGCTGTCTTAGTTTTTAGGTCTGTTGCTGGCATTATTTGTGATGCCGATTCCAAAACTGTCATTGGATAGACTACATCAGCCTCTATTTTCTGAGATATGGTGTTCCAATATATTTTTAAATATTAAGTTATATTGATTTATCAATCTCTCATCATAACTTTAAATATGAGAATTCAGACCCGCAAATTACAGGAGAAGACGTGAAAAGTAAGAACTATTTGGAAAAGACTTAGGTATTAAAGGACTTCCCAGGGAAGTTGTGTGTGGACCAAGAGCGGCTAGTTCATTACCTATTAAGCTGCCAATCATAAGGTCATTCTTCAACCCTTAAAAGATTTTAAGGTTTAGAAACTGAAAGGGGCAATTCTTCCCTGTTCTACAGGGTCACTCTGAGTTAGAATCAAGGAGACGGCAGTGGAGTTTTCTTTTGGTCCAGGGGGCTGTGCAAGACATACCGAGACTACGAGTTGAATGCTGCAAAGCCAAAACTCAGCCTGAGCAGTGCGAAAAATCAAAAAGCATATTGAAAAAGTCTGAGGGCAATTTAGAATGTCAAAAATGTAAGACTTCATAATAATTTCTTAAAAAGTTTGAAGATCTAAATTTTTCTTCAGATTATGCAGCAAACATTTGAGAACACATTTACTATATAGAGATCAATGGATGATTCCTGTCGAATGTTTCAGATGCGAGGTTGGCCCCGACCTCCTTTATGCGAAAAAGTCTAATGTCTCTTGGAGGAATTCCTGTGACAGGTGAGGAAGTGGTGTCATCTTATAACAAGACGGGAACATTTTAATCTTAATAAAGGAATCTGAACTATCACAGACCCATTTTGGGTTTCAGAACATTTTCATCTATTTATTGTACCAAACTCACTACCAGCCACACAATTACGACTCTTGGAGACCCTGCAGGACAGAGTGTAACTTCTATAGGTTTCTAAGATTATACATCTTTATGAGAGCAAAGAGTTTCATCTGCCTCTTGCAGAACAGCTGGTAGGATCAAATAGCTGTTGCTGGGGTTAGCTTTCCAGCACATAATCCATTACACCATCCACGATCCTTATGTATCGTACAGTAACTCTTATTCCTGGACTCTTTTAAAGATAACAAATAGAACTGCTTACTATGCAGGCACTTGTTTCCCCCTAAAAAGAGTGAAGTGATAAACAAACTGCAGATGGAATAAAGACTAAATGGAAACTCCAGAGCTATGGAGATCACCAATGAGAAAGTAAGGGCCCTGTTGCAGGGCCAACGTAGACACCAAGTCTACTAAAGGAAGCACACAGCGGAGGGCAGCATAGATGACTGGGACATGCCGAAACCACGCCAGAAGCCTAAATCAAAAGAGGCAAGAGTCTCGAACAGCTTTACCACCAGGCGAAGACCACTGTTATCTTGACTGTGATGGACAGAACTTGATATTTGGTCAGTTGACCCCCCAATAGACATGACCCGAGTTTGTACTGTGCGCAAGTATCTCTTATTTCCTCCCTGGCTTTCTGAAGTTTGATGAGGGTCTTTCCTTCTTACGCATTATTTGTATTTTTTTCTTTATGTTATTTTAGGTTTATCCTTACCACCTTAATGTGATTTTATTTTTTATTGGGTCTCCCAGGTCTGAAGCACAGGAGGAGTGGATGCATAATGAGATTAACGGATACAAGGGGATATAAGGAGTGCAGGGGATGGGCGATAGGGAGGGACAGGGGCCTTTGGAAGATAATAATGAAGGTGTAGAGGGGAGGGAGCACTACAACTGATCGTGATTGCACAACTCACTAAAAAAGTTGATTTAACCATGGGGTGGGGGGGATGGCCGAGAGGCAGGATGCTCTAAGAGTGATGTGCTGTTGACTGCACAATGCCCCTTGATATTATTAATGACTGGACTATTGAATTATATGATATGCAATTATGTGCCAAAAAATTGTTGGGAAAAGGAAAAGAACTGACTCAATTAAGAAATAGGGAAAAGACATGAACAGACTGTTTACCAAAAGTGAAGTTCAAATGAATAGCAAACACATGAAAAAATGCTCGCAATCACTAGCCATCATGGAGATCCAAATTACAACCAAATCAGATACAACCTTCCATTCACAATGATAGCCCAATTCAGGAAAACCAAACAACAAATGCTGAAGAGGCTGTGGAGAGAATGGAACTCGTGTATACTGTTGGCGAACATGTCAATGAATAAATACACCCGCTGTGGAAACTGTCACAGCAGTGCTTGAAGCAACTGGGAATTGAAATCCCACATGATCCAGCAATACCACTATTAGGCACATACCCCAAAGAAATGTGGCACAACACGCATGGATGTATGCTCTTCAGTGTTTGTAGCAGTGCAATTCACAATAGCCAGAAATCAGAAGCAGGCCAACTGCCCAACAATGGGAAAATGAATAAAGGAACTATAGTGCATACACACAATCGAATACTATACCTCCTGGAAGCAAGCAGCCATGAAAAGAAGGAAGCACCACATGACATGGAAAGACCCAGAAACCATTATGCTGAGTGAAGTATGTCAGTCATAAAAGGACAAGTCTTGAATGAGTCCACTATGATAAAGAGAGACACCAATTTAACAAATCTTAGAGACCAATTCCCAAAGGTAGAATGTCTGCCTCCCATCATTGCCCTTAATTGCACTTCAGAAAAAGCACCTTGAAATCGCCTCATGTTGCCTGGATCACTCACTCAAGAAAAGAGGGAGAGACCATTCACTTGATGGCTACGACACTGAGACAGGGCCGTGAAAATGGCCAGGCCCTCCACAGGATGAGGGGAGAAGCTTACTGGAAAACCAAGTTAAGACTCAGGGAGGGGCATTGTCTGCATTTCAGAGCAGGCACAGATACTTCTGTTGGTGGGTGTGGAGAGTCCATGAGGATGAGCAACCTCACATCAGGAAGGGATGCTACACAATAATTGTAGGGAACCCATAGGGAGAATAGACCCAGCTCTATGTTCCCGGACAGATACTTCAAATATGTTTCTACCAACCCTCAGTGAACCATGCCATTCTCTCTGTACTTTGATGACTTTACACACTGACCTTGTCAGGAATCCACATGGAATCCACCAGGGCCACTCCAGAAGGACTCCAGGCGAAGACCCGATTCAACCAACTGGGCCCTACCTCAATCCTACCTGTACCCTTGCACTTAGACCTGAAATACCCTGATGGGAGAAAAAGCAAAGATGGCCGCCACAAGACTGTGGACATGGTGGTCACTGCACGCGGGGTGGGACCCCTGGCTTAGTGGATATCCAATGAAAGGGTGCTCAGAGCTACCATATATAGTAGTACCTCAATGCTCCTCTTGCATTTACATGACAGGTATTAATGGGATAAGCAAGGATCTGCCCCTTTAAGAAATGATGCAGAGAATTTCCCCCTAGCACCAATCCCCATGCCCAATGTTAACAGAGCTCATTTAATTAAGAAATCAATCTGTACAAAGCAAAACCTCACGGATTGCAGCTCACAGTAGGACTGTACTCACATAAACTCATACAAACAGTACCTTAAATTCTATGGAATTGGATAAATGATTGATGTTATCAAAGCCATTGCTTTCTCCTGCCTTCTACGGGGGAAAATTGACCATATTTTTCTTTGTCAATTGTTTTGTTTTGTTTGTTTGGTTTTGTTGGTGGTGGTGGTGGTGTTTTCTGGTTTTGGTTTCTCATAATATGACCACCAGTGTAAACCAGTCGTTCATACCCGTGGACAAGCAGATGGATTTCCGGCTCCCAATTAAGTCTAACCTCAATCTAAGGACAGTTAGTTCTTCCAATATAGCCCTGCTCAATAGCTGCTTCATGAAGAGACCACTGAAGGTCAGGGTGCTGCTGCCAAGTGTGGGGAAGAAAGCAGATGGTGCCGGGCTGTCGATTGGAGCAGTGGCTGGGGTCTTAAAGGCTCATATTCAAATAAGCAGCCATTAAAGTGAGATGTCACCAAAGTCCACATTGAAGAAGCACACCAGTCTGGGTGATCCAAAGATGATGATAAACTCCAAACATAACAAAGAGAAAAGAGTCGAGTTTAAATTTTGAATACCCAATTTGTAGAAGGCTATCGAGGACAGTGGGAGCCCAAAATGTGCACCTGTGGAGAAGCTGGTCAGATGAAGCCTCCGGCAAATCCACTTTAGCCACAGACCAGCAACTAGAACAGCTTTACTATCAGACAGAGATTATCGTAAACTTGACTACGGTGGATGGAAGCATAGCATCGTCTGATACTGGGTCGGCTGACTTGCCTCTTGACTGAACCTGAATTTGATCTGCGATCAAATTTTTCTTGCTGGTCCTATGACAGCCGTTTCTTCTCTGGCTTTTTAATATTGTCAGTGGTCTTTTCTTTCTAATTTTTAGTTTTGTCTTTATATCCTCGTTATTATTTTCTTCTTTCTGTTTCGTCTGGTTTTTGTTCTGTTAGGTTGTTATTGCTGTTGTTAGGTTTCCTGGTTTATGAAGCACAGGGGCGTGGATGCACAGAGACAAAAAGTGATAGAATGGTCCATTGGGGACGTGGGGCTACATGGGGTGAGGGGAATTTGGAGAAAATGATGAATGTGCGAGGGAGGAGGGAGCACTGGAATGGATTGTGATAATGTATATAAAACTCTTATTAAAAATGATTTACCTGCAGAAGTGTGTGATATGTGATTGTATCAATAAAACTGTTGAAAAATGAAGAACAACTAAAAGAAACCAAACATGACTAATGGTTACCGTGGGTGAAAGAGCCTGAGATTTTGCTTGGGGGCGCTGAGCTTGTTAATGGTGGTGGGATACTTTGGAAAAGGCTATCAAAAATGGTGTACAACACAAAGAGTGTAATCAGTAGCACTGAATTATACATGTAGAAGTTATTGAATCATAGAATATTTGGTTGGGCATGTTTTTGTCATAATTTTTTTAATTGCATGAATAACAATGAGCACAAGGAAGAAGAAATGTTCTAAAATTGATCGCGGTATTGACTGTACAACTCTTCTGGATATGATTGAACTTTGAAGTATATGATATGTGGATAAAATGCCAAAAAAACTTTTAAAAAAGTGAAATAATACTTGGTAAAATTCCAAGTTCACATAATTTGCACTCTCCAAATATCTCTTTGGATCAAAGGATACCATGTGAAGCCTAACTTCACCTAAATATGTAGTAGAATGCAAACTACTTTAAATAAAGCCAGCATACACTTCTTCTATCTCAGTCTAGCAAATACTCCCTTACAATACCCTGAGTTTTTTATGGACAGATTTTTTTATGGGAAAAAAACTCGTTTTTTTTTAGATAAAGGAAAACTGGTGCCATTTTTACAATCAATGGGTCAAATAATGTTAGAAACAAGCCTAACTTCTGAGGCACCAGAATGTGTGTGGATCAGTTGGTGATTGGAATGTGAAAGTTAGAAAAACAGAAGACTGCATAGTAGTTGGAAAATATGATTTTGCTCATAGAAATAGCTGGATATAACACGGAAGAATTTTTAAGAGCAACGATGTCTTCATTGTCCATACTATTTAAACAACACAAATCATGACTCTACACATGGATCACACCAGATCAAAAACACCAAAATCGAGCTGACTGCATCTGCAGTACGACATGCTGGGGAAGCCCGATCTTAGCTGCTGCAAAGCGCTCACGGCTGCCTGTGGACCGAACAACCCGTCTATTGCTCATATGTAAGTTCAGGTGGAAAGTGAAGAAAATGAGCACAAGTCGACAAGAGCCAAAATACAGCCTTGGCTATATTTCACCTCAATTGTAAGAACAGATTCGATTCACTGAACACTGACAGAAGGCCTGACTGGCTGTGGGAGGACGTCAGGACCATCATACGTGAAGAAACCAAGAAGTCATTAAAAACATAGCAAATAAAGAAAAGTCCAATGTGGATGTTGGAAAAGACTGATACTTGCTCTTGATGGTAGAGTAACTAGAGCAAATAGAAGAAATGCTGACGTAAAGGAGCTAAGCGAAAAAAATATAAAAGGCAGCTCATGAAGACAAAGGAGATTTTTTATCAGGAAATATGCAAAGACTTGGGAGTTAGAAAATGAAAAGGATAAGTATGCTTATCATATATCAAGCTGAAAGAACTGAAGAAAAATTCAAGACTGGAGTTGCAATATTAAAAGTTTCTATGGACAAAATACTGTACATATAGGAAGCATCCAAAAAAGAATATAGTCACCTTATCAAAAGGAACCAGTCAACTCCCAATCATTGCAAGAGGTCGCATATGACTGACGACACTGAAGGGGGAAGTTCAAGCTGTGCTGAAGGCATTGGCCAAAAAGGCTCTAGGGATTCATGGAATGCCAACTGCAATGTTTCCACAAGCTGACGAAGCACTCGTTTGTTTATGCCAAGAAGCACTCACTCATGTAGGCCAAGAAGTTTGGCAGACAGCTACTTGGCCAACAGACTGGAAGGGATCCATATTTGTGCCCATACAAAGGTGACCCAGCCGAATGAAAAAATTATCAAACAATAGCATAAATGTCACATGCAAGTACAATTTTACTGAAGATCAACCCACAGTGGTTGCAGCAGTACATCCGCAGGGGTTTCCGGACATTCAAGGCAGATTTTGAAGAGGACTTGGAATGAGGGATGTCATGTGGAATGGGGCATATAATGACTGACGTGAGAAATATTTTGGCATTTGGTTGTGTTGATCATAACGAGCTACAGATGATCATGAGAAGAGCGAGCACCCTAGAGCAGCGCATTGTGTTCATTCAGAAGCTCTATGGCCATCCCGAGGAAGTCATTCGAACAGAGCAGAAGACTGCATGGTTTTAAATCAGGAAACATGTCTGCTAGGATTGTATCCTCTCACCCCATTGACTCAGTCCATGTTCAGGGCAAATAACCTGAGAAATTTGACTAGATGAAGAATAATACATTAGGATTAAAGGAAAGCTTATTAATGACCTGAAATATGTTGATGACACAACCCTGCTTACTTTAAATAAGGACTTGAAGTGTTTTCTGATGAATATCAAGTACTGTAGCCTTGGGGGATTAAAATTCAATGGGCAGAAAATCAAAATCCTAACAATTGGAACAATAGACAGCATCACAATAAAATGGAGAGAAGTTGACATTGTGAAGTTATTTGGACCGACAACCATCGTTCTCGGAAGTTAAGAAACCAAATGATGTATTGTCCCTATAAGAGCTAAGGTGCACCTGACCCAAGCCATGGTATTTTAAATTGTCTTCCATGCTTGTGAAAGCTGGGTACTGAATAAGGAAGAATCATTGCATTTGAATTATGGCATTGGCAAGTGATGTGAAAATAAAAATACCATGGGCAAGCAGAAAAACAAAAAAAACTCTGTCTTAGGAGAAGTACAGCTAGAATCCTCTTTAGAAGTGGGGCTGCTGAAGCTTCGCCTCCTGTGCTGTGGTCGTGTCACCAGGAGAAATGTGTCTTGGAGAAGGACACCATGTTTAGTGAAGCAGGTCAGGGAATGAGAGGAGGGTCCTTGACAGGACGGATTGCCACAATGACCACAACGATAGACTCAAACATCACCGGTTATTAGGATGGTGCAGAACCAGAGAGTGTCCCTTAATGTTGCACAGGGTGTTCTCATGAGTCTGAACTGACTACTACCACCTAACAAATGAGTAGCTAAATTTAAAAGTCTCAACCTCACTACCCTTCTCTTTCTTTTTTTAAAAATCATTTTATCGGGGGCTTGTACAACTCTTATCACAATCCATCCATCCATCCATCCAATGTGTCAAGCACATTTGTACATTTGTTGTCATCGTCATTCTAAGAACATTTGCTTTCTAGTTGAGCCCTTGGTATCAGCCCTTCTCTTTCTGATTCTGTCTTCTGAAGACAATCCCTGAGCCCTGATCACCCCAGTGTGTTGGACTTGAGCTCTTGTTGAAGTTTCACCCTGAAAAGGGGGGATGTAGGTCTCCAAAACGCTTCAAGCAAATCAAACTTTCGTCTCTTGTGCTTCCAGCTCTTCCTTACCCAGGGCCTGAGGCCCTGTGAACTCCCATCGACAGCCTTGGTACTTTCTTAACACAGACTTCAACTAGACTTCCCACTTGGCCTTGGCCTAAAACACTGCCAGACATGCTCCCTTCTTATATAACCAGGGGATCTATCAGTGCAACTCATCCGGTGGTGCATTTGATCTCCTCTCATTCTTTGAGATTTCTCCAGTTTAGCTAACTTAATCTCTTTCCCCTACACTAGACCTCCCCCCTCCACAAATCCATATTCACAGTCTCCTTGGTGGGAGGGAAAAGACATTTAATCCTAAAGGTCTCTGCCAAATTTCTCCATTTTTTTTCCCCCTAATAAGAGGAAGCTCTGTGTTTTTGCCGGGTTTGCTAGTAACTTGGGTTTTTTGTTTTTTTTTTCCTTCCTCTCCCTAACACAGTTCTATAATTAATGCATGTTTCTTTGATTCTACATTTATATTTAACACATTTTAAAAGGTACAAAATGCGTTGTAAAGACGCCTCTTGTTCCCTCGTGAGTATTTGAGGAGAGAGGAGTCATGTCAGGATTATGAGAGGAACTCACAGGAAGGAGGGGGAGACGATTGACAGACTCCCCAGAGCAGAAGCCCAGGCAAGGGGAAGTTCATGGACTTGGAACCTCTTGCACCACCTGCTGGCAATTCAGCACAGCAATGAAATGTCAGGCAAGGACTGACGTCCTCACTGTGGCATTTGGGAGCAACACCACCGTCTTCTGGTACCATTTTATCATCAGAGGCTGGCGAGCTGACAGAGCGCAGAGCCTGCGCTTCAACGCCTGGCAAACTTCGCGTCGGCATCTCACGCCCTTGGAAAGCTGGCTCACCGCACAAAGAACTCCCTCTTCTGCCCCTCCACCCCCACGTGCAGGCTTTGGAAGGCTTCTCTTTTCACTTGGTCTCAAGGTCTGTGTGGCCTCTTTCTCCCTAACTCCTGGGCTTCAAGAGTCTTAACTAATCATACAGCCTTGGTTGTCTGTGGAGGTGCCCCGAGGTAACTGAAACAGACCACGTGGCTTGGGGGCCAGGATGCTTTACCTGGCCTACGGATCTTCCCAGGGACATCTCTGAGGAAGGGGAGAAAACAGTGCAACCGAGAACACAGGAAGCCCTGCAGAGCACATCTCAGCAGCTCCGACTCAGAGTGACCCAACATACACATCAGACTGAAGCACGACCCGGTCCTGCACCACCCGGGTCACTGTTCTTGTGGCTGAGCCCACTGCGTAGCCCCTGAATTAATCCTACTTGTTCAGGGTCTTCCTCCCTTTTACTTTACCGAGCATGTTTTGTCCAGAGACAGGTCTCTCACGATATCACGTCCGAAGTAGGTCCACCTTCGCTTCTAGGAGCATCCGGCCTGCACTTCGCTGAGACAGATCTTTTGGTTCCTTGGCAGTTCTTGGAGTTTTCAGCATCCTTCCCTAGCACCCGCCTCAAAAGCCACTCCTACTACAGGCTCAGGGTAGGTGTCATCAGAGCCGCTGCCACTCAGGACAACCTGGGTCATAACAGGACAAAGATGGCCCATTTCTCTGCCATCTTCATGATGGATGGCAGGTTCCAGCTAATTGATGTGGCTGTTGTGTCAATCCATTTGAATGGGGTGGGGGGGTGTTCTCTGGGTTTCCTGGACCCTCTACCCAAACCAGCATTGACAATTGTCACTCAGCAGGGCTGAGGGTCATTTAGTCACTCTTTGAGGTATCAGGGACCCAGGGTTGGTTGGTTGGTTGGTTTTGCAACCTTGGCTCTCTATTTGTATAGTGTACATAAAAGTCACCTAGGGAACTTGTTAAATGAGCAGATTCCAGGGCCCTCCTCTGGAATTCAGATTTAATAGGTCTGAGCAGGGCTCTGGAAGCTGTCCTTTTAACCAGGCTTCCACATGGCAGCGGTGCAGCTGGTGCTCGGAACACGCTTTAGGAAACGCTGAGAGGAACTAGCTAAATGCCTCACACTGCCTCCACCACGGAACCTTCTCTCTCCAGTGGTTTTGTCCGTCCTTCTGTCCCTCCCCCACAGTGTTGCAGTTTCCCAAGGAAGGCAGGAAGTGTGTTGGACAGTTAGAAAATACAGATGGACAAAAATAAAAATTTAATAGCATAACTTAAATTTACACCCAGAGAAAGAACTTGTATTATTAAACTGTTAACTTTTGGTGTGTATTCCAGAATTTTCTCACTAACACATGTAGACAATTAAAATATATGTGTGCGTACATCTATATTTATAGATCTTATCTATGGAGCAGGATTTTTTTGCATGTGAAGAAATACAGAATATCTTCATCATTATTTTAATAGTTACTATGTAGATTTCAATGAAACAGCTGTATGATTATTTAATGAGTGCCCAAAGTTTGAAAACGAGCCTTTCCGTCCATCGTTTACACTAATAAGCAAACCTGTGATGAGGATCTTTGGACTTGTGCCTATTTGTTAGCTTATTTCCTTAGGACAGATTCTTAGTGGTGGAATTCTCATATCAAAGTGTAATAAATTGTTTAAGCTTTTGATAAATGAAAACAATGTCCCCCTAAGTCCCCTGGTAAATAGTTTTTACATTTACTCCCTCAACAGCACTTTATAAAAATTTCTTTTTAAAAAGATATATTGTTGCTAATCTGTATATTATAATTTTTCCTGATATAAAACATATGGTTTTAATGTGCATTTATTTGATTGAGAAAATAAAACTTAAAAAAAATAAAACTTGGGGTTTCACTGTATGCTTGCCATTTCAGGTTCATAATCTGTGAACTTCTCAATGAACATTCTCTGCCAGCTATTTTCTTGCAACTTTCATTTTCTTTCTTATTAGCTATAAAGAACGCTTTAAATAGTAAGCGATTTAGCCCTTGGATGGATAAAAATTGAAAATCTATTTCCAGATATTTAACAAATATGTTCAGTTTTTGTGTTCATAATGATCATGTAATCCACTTTCTTTTTTGTTACACAGATATTATTATGTTTTATGTGTTAAAGCATGTATCAATATTATCCTTTGGAATATCTTTCCTCAATTTCATGGATGCAAAGACTTCTCTTCCAAAATTACGTAAGTATTCACTTAAATATTCTTCCAGTCCGCTTAGAGTTTACTTGTACATTTAGATCTTGATTTAGATGACTTTTTCATGTGGAGGATTACGAATTGGAAAACTTGTTTTTGGTTGGTTAGGTGGTGGGCCATTTACTTTACTTTCCAATTTATTAATCTATTGCTCGACATACACACCTTGATTAGGAAGCAAAGGCTCTAAATAGTTGCCTAAGCTATAAACACATTCCCAGTCTGGAAGGAATACATTACAGCCAAATATCACTTTAGAAAGCTCCTGGACTCGATCCCCATGGATAACTTCTTCTTCTACTTCGTTTTGGGAAATGTAGAGGGGCCCAAGGCTACTCTTCCTACATTTACTTCCTACTGCAAATGGTGGGTCTCCAGAGGTCATTGCACCTCAGTTGAATGAACAGTCAAGGAGAAGATAATATCAGACACCTAGTGCAGTTTATATCGAGATTTTCACACTGCGTGCCTGTCCTCTTCCATTCTTCCCCACCATTGGCCACACTTTCCACTGCAACATGAGAAAATGAGCACCAGCCTGTCTGTCGGGGACTCGTGTGAACTTGAATCTTGATTCCACCCCGAACTGAGCACTCCTCTCACTGAGTCTTCTGTCAAAGATGAGGTGGTACCCACAAAAGCTGATACTCTTTCTTTCTTACTGTTTTGTTTTTTTTTTATGTGAGGGGGATAGTGCATTTGGAGTTCCTTCCACGAGGTCAGACTGTTCATCGAGCTTTCTATTTAGAGGTTCTGAAAAGACGGCGTAACAGTGTGGGACCCAAAAAAGAGCTGATTTGTGGCAGAGGGGGGACTGGTTTTGCCATCACGACAGTGCACCTGCTCACACAGACATCTTAGTGCACCAGTTTTTGGCAAATAAATAAATAGATAAAAAAAATAAATGAACAAACAAACAAAAAAACCAGCATGCCTCTCTTGCCCCTGCCTCCTCCCTGCCCCCTACACACACACACCTGAGTCACCTCACCTCTCTCTGTGAGACTTCTTTTAGTTTCTGCTAATGAAGAGGACCATGAAAGGACAGCGATTTAATGATGCAGAAGAGGTGAAGAGAAAAAATGAGGGAGGTGCTGTCAGCCATCCCAACAGATGAGTTTGAAAAAGTTTCCAAGAATGGAATCACAGGTTTAGCAAATGTATTAAACACATTAATGGAAAGTACTTTGAAGGTGATAAGGTTGTTTTGTAAAAAAAATTAAATACATAGATTTGAAAAAGAATTTTTTAGGGGGGGTACCCCTCATAGCTAGGTATGAGCATTTAGATCTCATAGATTTAAACACTGTGAATTCTCAGTAACCTTCAAATAAGTGACACAGCATTGAGAGGAGATGCCTGAAAAATGAGAAGTGCATTTAAAAAAAATCATTTTACTGGGGGCTCATACAACTCTTATCACAATCTATACATACATCCATTGTGTCAAGCACATTTGTACATTTGTTGCCCTCAACATTCTCAAAACATTTACTTTCTACTTGAGCCCTTGGTATCAGCTCCTCATTTTTCCCCACACTCCCTACCACCCCCTCCCTCACGAACCCTTGATAATTTAGAAATTATTATTGTTTTGTCATGTTACCCAGCCTCTCTCTAGCTTGCCAAATAGGCTGGGTACCTCGGAGCGCAAATAGGGGAAGATAACGTGAATTCTACCCTTCTGTGGCCAAGTCTATTGCTATGGGGATGTATCACTGCCTTTGAGGCCGTTAAGAAACACACAGGCCCAGCAGGATCCAGGTACACGGGGGGGTTCCAATAAGGCATGTGCCAAGCAAACAGGAGCCCTGGTGTTGTGTGGTTATGCAGTGGACTGAGATCCCAAAGGTCAGCAGTTTGAAAATCACCAGCTGCTCCACAGAGAAAGACTGGGCCTTCTACTCCCGTCAGGAGTTACAGCCCCCCAAAGGGGCAGGTGCAGGTCTACCCTGTCCTGTGAGTTGCTTGGAATTGACTCAATAAGTAAGCAGCAGCCAATAAGAAATGCACCTCTTGCTATGTCATTGGGGGTTACCTTCTTGAAGTTGTGATACATGGTTTTTGTGTTTTTCAGTAAATGAAGCCCAGGATTGATGATAGCACTGATTTCAAGGGGAGGGGTGGGTGGTGCAGCAGAAGGGGGATGGGTAAATGGGAGATGATAGCAAGGAAATCAAGAAGAAACAATATGTTTGGAAACAGACTATGACAGCAGTTGCACAATTCTGCTTGATGTGATCGTACGATGCAATGATCTCTCATTTGTATTAATGCCCAAGTAATAATAAATAACAATAACAACAACAAACATAGATCCAGAAATGAGTTTGGGGCTTACACTAAATCCTAGTTAAAACCGAAGGACAATTAGTTCTTACATCATGGCCCTGCTCAATATTCTCAGGAATGGAACTCAGAGGAGATGGGTGCTATAGCAAAATGTGGTGGAGAAATTAGGTGGTGCCTAGCTATGAGATAAAACAGCACCTGGGGTCTTAAAGGCTTGTCCACAAACAAGCAGCCATCTAAGTGAGATGTCAACTAAGTCCACATGGCAGAAGCACACCGTCGTCAGTCACTGAAGGATTTTGAAGCATATAGTATGAAGTCGGAGGAGGGACTAGCATCAGAGTCTAAAGTGTGAGAATCTGGTTTGTGAGAACATGGATGACAGTAGAAGCCCAAGATCCTTTTTTGGAACTCCATAGGAAACAAGCCTCCGGTGAACTCTGTCTTTCCACAATTGAGGGATAGGAGGACCGTGGCTACCAAACAGAGCGCATTAGAGAGTGCGTATAGGAGAACATTTGCCTTGAACAGTTTTAACGTTGTCAGCCGATTCCCTCCTATGACACATGCTATCCCTGATCTGGTTTCCAAAATTTTGTTGTTGTTGTTTTTTTGGTGTTTGTACCTATTAGGGTGTATCTCAGGAGTTATGTCATTGAAGATCACCCTCTTGCAGTCATGTGTTATGTTTTCTCATTTTTCTGTGTATGAAACACTGGATTGATGAACCTAGAGATAGCAAGTAGAATAAGGGATTTGAGGGGAACAGGGTACTGTGGTTGGGGTGGGGGGTAAGGGGAGACAATGTCAAGGAGTCCATGTAGATGAGAAATGTTTGGAAATTGATTGTGGTAGCAAATGTACAATTCTTCTGGATGTCATTGAACTATGGGATGATATGATACATGTATTAACCCCAAGTAATAACAATAATAAAGAGCTTCACCTCTAAGTTCCAATATTAAAACGTGCGAAGGAAACACTCCAATTTACTTCTGGTTCTTCATCATATCTGGAGGCAAAACAGAAGGATGTACGACCACCCCACCACTTTCCACCCTCTACCTCCTGCAAAGAAAATCCCTTGTTTGAGTGTTGACCAGTTTTGAATGAAGGCAGAGAGTTCTTGCTCTGAGCTAGTTAAATCAGCTTGTATTTGATGCCTGGATAGAGAGGGACAGCTGTGTCTTTCGGCACATCATATTCAGAGAGACATCTAGGTAGATTGTAAGAGTCACTGGAACTTTGGGCCAAATGAAGAAAGGAACTAGCATTCAAGGAGGTTCCTTTTGGAACATCAAAGCTATTTCTAAAAAAAAGGGAAGCCTGATTATGCTGAGAGGGAAGGTTCTTGATTGTTTGAAGAAAGAAGAGAGGGATTGAGTTTACGGGAATAAGGCTTGGCTTGGTCTTCTTCAAAGACAACGGTGGCCAACCTCACTCACCAAGCTGGTTAGAAGAAGGACAGCTATAGCAGGAGGAAGGAATGGTGGGCCAGAGACATGGCAAATGAGGAAGGTGCCCCTGGTAGTTGAAGGAGTCAACCACCTCCTTTCCCTTGGGGCAGCCAGTCCTTTCATTCCGCTCCCTTTCCCCCGTCTTTGGAAGGCAGGGAGCTAAATACCTGATGATAAGCCCCCACGTAGAGCTACCTGAAGTGGTTTAACCCACTGCAAGCACTGTACCAATCACTCAACAATTCCCACAGCTGCTTTTGTGAGAAGCCGCTCTCTTAAGCCTCTGGTTTAAGAATTTAGAGTAATCATGTAAAAATGATACCCTGTGCTCCATGACCTGCTGAATCTCGCTAATGCCGGATCCCTGAAGAGGACTTATTAATGGTGAGACGCGGTGCTTCTCTCTCAGCTCATGTTTCATACAGGTCTCTCTTATGGATTCAGCTGTAAACCTCACTGCTGATAAAGCAAGTATAATGAACCGTCCTGATCCAGGAGAATGAGGTCTAAGGCTGATGGAGTCATTACCAGCTCTATGGCCTGGTGCTAGGGCAGACGTGCCAGGTGTGCTTCCTGGCTGTCGTGGGGGGTTGTGGGGACCGGGGGGGGGGGGGGGGAAGGGCAGGGCCATGTTCTATTAAATCTCAGAGTTTCTTCTGTGATGGTGAGAAAAGCTATGCCTAATGACCAATACTTAGGACTGGAGGAGGACTCTGCTTTCTGAAATAATCCCTAAGCATTTGGGGTAGGTGGGAAAATCAGTGCCTCGATGCTAACTTTATAAAGGATGTCTCGTTTTCATTGAATTAGATTATTCCAGAATGTCACTGGCTTCAAAATGTTTAGTGTTTTATTTTTTTAAATCATGACTACCCAGCCCCTGCCTTTTCCAGAGGGAGTCTGCAGGGAGCATCACACAGCGCTGGCTTCTCCGGGGCCCATCACTGCCCTTTATCTCCCATCCAAAGGCAGCAAGAGAAACTACAGGGCCTAATTTAGCTAAGAGAATATTGCTAGGACTTAGCTCTCAGACACTAGTTGGCACGCACTTCCACAAAGCCCCTCTTTGAAGGTGGCATTTCACACTTACAATCGTTGGACTCTGTATTAAACAGTATCCTCGCCCAAACACACACATCTACCAGCTCACTCGCCACTTAGGCAGCCAAGGAAGGAGCCAAGAGAATCTTGCTCTAGTTAGGAAGAGACAGACGTGCAAAGAGATGAGGCTACTTGCTAACGTCGACCTTCTCATAAAGGGCACTTCCAAAGGAAGACGTTTCCATGTTAGAGAATGTATTGAAAACAAAAGCAGCAGCAGACCAAGTATATTTTGGCTTCTCTGAAGAGCTTACTGATTTGGACTAGATGCTTTCCTCTGATTTTTCTAATACTGCTGAGAGACAGGTGAACTTTAGCCACTAGTTCCAAATGCCCAGCCAACAGAATCCAGGAGTGAAGCGTGTCTTCTGCCTTCTCGGGGGGAGTCATGGCTAAAGCCCTGTCGGTTTTCCTTCTGGAACCGGTTCTCCTCAGGACTGGGCCAGCCTGCAAGATGTTCTGGTGTCAGAGTGAGTCCTGGGCAGCAATGCACTCCCATTGCCTTGGCAAGGATGCCGCTCTTTAGTATTGGCGAAGGAGGCAAACACGGAGATCCATGCTTGTGATGAACCAAACAAGACTCTGGGACCCTTGCTTCCTAAGCTGCTGTCATGGCCACTGTGTCTTCTCCAGAGAAACCACACGTGCTCCTGGGCGCAAATGGATGCAGAAAGTCGTTACTGGTACTTTCTCATTAAAGATAACTCCTGCGTCAGCATCTTTAAGTGGACCACTTCTGCCTCATCTGAACTGACAGCACCGGTTTACGTTTAGTTTTCACTTGCTTAGCCTTTACAAAGAAGATTAAAAAGGAACCACCTCGTTTTCCTCACGACTTATAGAATAAAGGATTAGTATCATTTTCCTTCCTCCCATGAACTCGCTTGCACTCCATCTTCAGTAGATTGTATGTCTTTGTGTTTCTTTGCCAAGATATCACTGTGGAACGAATCGCAGGCCTTCACGCTGCCCTGTTCATGCGGGGATCACTATTTATGCTGAATTGCTTGAGGTCACCTCAATGGGAGGAATGGTGAGGAATGAGAATTTACCCCCAACTTGAATTAAAATAACATCCAAGCACTTCCTAGAGCAGGAACCAAGATGAAAGGGGCCCCAAATTATGGGAGTATTTGAAGTAACAAGGCAAGGGTGTCCTTTGAAACATACACTGCCACATTTGTTTGCCTTTAAGTCAGCTCACCTTAAGCAAGGACGTTGGGGAGCAGGGACAAATGGTTAATGATTGTGAGAGGAGCCTGACCAATCGGCTTTTCTTTCTTTCTCGTTCTTTGACTTCTCTTCTTTAGATTATTTCATTATTATTATTTTTTTAGCTTTGGCTAGAATGCCCAGTAGGAGTTCAGACTGGAAGATCGGCTGTCTTTTGAACGGGAGACATCACAGGCAACCGGGGAGACTCCAAATTGCTAACCTGAGGCGGGCGCAAAAACTTTTTTTCCGAGAAGGGACTGCTTATTTTCTCCCTTCCCTTCATCGACAGGCGTCCGGGGTCCTGCTGGATGGCAGCTGCCTTTGTTCTGCAGCCGAGCCTGGTGGCTGGCACGCACTCTTGCCACCCTGGTAACCTCGCACGAGAAAGGAGATTACAAAGAGGGGAAACACCCGCGAGGACTCCCCTTTCTCCCTCCCTTCCCTGTCAGTTGGCTCCTCATTTCCTGAGCCCTCCGTCTGATGATTAGTGTACGGATGGAATAAAAATAACCTCATCTTCCTACATGAATCATAAATAAAACCCTTTTATTTCATCAAAGAGGTTGGCAGGTTTATAGTCCTTTGCAACACAGGCTCGATGTGAATGACATACCTTTAATTTTGCTGACAGGCTCATCGGGGTTCGAAGGAGAAGAGAGTGAAGAGTGGGTGACTTGGAAAACGGTTTCGTGGGGGCTTTTTGGTAAGGATAAATATTTCACCTCACCACTGTAATCAGGGAACCCACTGATCTTCGTAATGAACTCCTCAATTATAGCCCACTTCGGACTCCTCAAAGCTGCCTACCCAGCGATGCAGCCGCGGTGATTGTTGACGTTGTAGAGGGAAGCAACTGAAAAGACAGAAAGAAAAGAGGTGAGAGGAAAAAGGCAGAGAGGGAGGTGTTGTGGAGAGAGAGAGAGAGAGAGAGAGAGAGAGAGAAGAGAGAGAGAGCGAGCGCGCCATTGGAAATACTTGCCATGGGATCATCAAATAAACTAGGGTTACAGAGCTTGGGAGCTGAAAAGCATACCCAGGTCTTGTCCACCCCCTCCCCGTTTAGCACATCTGGATGATTCTCTGAGCACTCTAAATGTTTATTCATCTTGGTTCTCGCTTTCCAAATCAGGGAGCCCAGCAATCACAAGCTCCTTAGTTCGTACACCCAGGCATTTTGTCTTTGATTGGTGCTAAGTGCGGTATAGGATACGGTCAAGTGCCTTCTCAAAGGGGGCAGTGTCTGCTGCTATGTTCTCGCAACGGATGTTGGGGCAAGTGAGCTTCCTCAGGAAGAATCCAATCCTAAAAGGAAACACTAGAGGTGGAGGATGATTTATGAACCTTAGTTTTTCCAGGGCCTCCACAGAGCTT
The DNA here is from genome assembly GCF_000313985.2 of Echinops telfairi. NCBI lineage: Eukaryota > Metazoa > Chordata > Mammalia > Afrosoricida > Tenrecidae > Echinops > Echinops telfairi. Next base: position 12,796,138 of record NW_022106471.1, read on the forward strand.
GGGGAGGTCAAGGGTTTACCTAGAAAGGAGGGAGGGGAAAGGACGTTTCAGAACCATTGTTACAGGAAAAAGAGATGCCATGCATTGGCAGTCAGGCTGGAAACACGTTGGAATCTCAGTCCTGAAGGATGGCCTTTGACATGGCTGGTTTGGCAGCATCTCTACTAAGCTTTGTCATGGGTTGTTGCCACCAAACCTAGACCCTTCTTCGCAAACGGAGAGATTCAGCAGAAGTGATTGTTGCTACCAGGAGGCCCTGGGAGGTGAACATGGCTCACTTGCTGGGCTGCTCACTGAATAGGTAGAGGCATAGGACTACCCAAAGGTACCTCAAGCCAACAACAATAACAAAAATAATTTTGTACTAAAAAAAGTAGTGATCTACTTCTGAAAGCTCATAGCCCTTGAAAAGCCTATTGGGTTCTGCTCTGACACGCAGGGGTCACCAGGAATCAGAGTCCTCTTAATGACCACTGGTTTAGCCGCTGCTACCAGTCTGGACTCGGGGCTTCATTGTACAATAAATTGGCTGAATGTGCACCCTATAAGCCTTTCTTTAAGGCAACTCAATAGGGCCAAACAGCTGACATGAACAGAGAAAAATCAACCTTTATGTCTTCAACTACACTACATCTCTTCAACTAAACTAAACTGTTCAACTAAACTAAACTTTATCTCTTCAACTAAACTATAATTTACTTCAGGGAAGCAGCCATGTTTAAATCCACTTTTCCCAGAATTTAAAGTACTCCAAAGATTCCATTTACTAATCGATTTAGGAAGAGGGACAAAGCTATTCAGGAAACCATTGGAGAGCATTGGGAATCTGATCCTACATGCAGTCAACCCAAGTGTCTTTGGATGAGCCAAGGACTCTTTTTTTTCTCCCTTTTTCTAGAAAGGCACTCTAATGCCCATTTCACAGATGGGGACACTGTGGCTCATCAAGTTCAATGCCATGCCAATATAATATGCAAAGATAGTCCTATCTCACCATCCAGACTCTTAAAGGAAAAGAAGCTGTATCATAGTTAAGAGGTCAATTTCATATTTCTCTGTTTTAACCACAAAAGAGACAAGACAATTATTCTAATTATACTTTTAGGCAAAAGGTTACCTAAGAACCCATAGAAGGAAGAGATGCCTATAAGTAGCTTTGCCAATGCAGTCTTCATTCTCTACATCAGTGGCTCTCAACCTGTGGGTCGTGACCCCATTGGGTATTGAATGACCCTTTCACAGGGGCCACCCAATTCATAACAGTAGCAAAATTGCAGTTATGAAGGAGCAACAGAAATAATTTGATGGTTGGGGGTGGGCACCACAATATGAGGAACAGTATTAAAGGGTCTCAGCATGAGGAAGGTTGAGAACTACTGCTCTACACCAAGACTGGAATGTTTATATTACGGCCAAGGAAGTCAGGCATGTGACAGGTGTCCAGGCTCTGTCAGAGAGCGACCAGCCCCTGGCAGGACCTGTAGGCCGTGTGAAGCAGCATCTGATGGGCCCAAGATGGCGACTGGTGTAAATTTGAACACCAAGCCTTTCTCTCTTAAACAAGAATTTCAAGGACCTTCTATTCCTAACATGTTATTGGCATAAGAGGTATAAAATAATAATTTAATAAGATAAAGCATGAACACAATGAAAATAATTGGGGTTAGAATCTAAACTAGGGCTCAAAAAGATGCAATCTGTTTATCCATCCATCCATCCATCCATCTATCCATCCATCCATCCATCCATCCATCCATCCATCCATTCTGGAAGGCCTCCCTTCTATATCAAGTACTTAGAAAGTATCCAAACACTTTTCTATTTAGCAAACAATCTAGTTGATGCCAAAGAGGCTTGATAGTGTGGTGGGTTATTCGGGTTGTTAATCTTAAGTTCAGTAGTTCAAACTCACCAGCCACTCTTTAGGAGAAAGATTAATTTTCCCCATAAAAAGTCTACTTGTGACTTTTAGAGTGTCCCATAAGTTTCTAATCTACCCTGTAGGGTCACTGTGGGCCAGAATTGACTCAATATCAGTGAGTTTGGTTTTAGTTTGATACTTGAAGCTTTATGTCTATAACTATCATTACCACTAATAACACTATAAGGAAGGTGTAATAGGATTGCCACAAAACAGAGAATCGCTGAGTAGGGATAACAGAGTATATTTACATGAAGGTAAGTATAAAAAATATTGCTACCAGGGTTCCAGTTCATACACGTATGGGCATATTCCAAACAAAACATGTTTAAACGTGTCTCTGTGATCCATGGATGACCGTAGCCAAGTTCTCTCGGTCGTTTGTGTGTCTTAGTCTCTTAGCATGTCTTGAAAAACAGGGTGCCCTTTTGCACCATGGTGAAATGGTGATTTTGAGAGCAGGACTATTATGTTTTAACAAAACATAAGTAGACATTTTCTCAAATCATGGAAGTTTCACAAACAGTTGATGGGAGAGCCACCACACATTGAACACGTTTCCAGACTGCCACTGGTGAGCGCCGAATCTAGCGCAGTGGGACCTAGAAGGGCAGTGCCACATTTGATTTTTGAGAACATTCCGAGCTTCTTTACAAGGTGTTTTAAATAAAAAGCAAAACAAACACACACCAAAAAACCCCAAAACACTATTTTCAGATGGATCAAGCATTGCAAGGAAGGCTGGGAGCCCCAAACTTACAAACCATCTCAGAAGGCTATGGGGTTGTTTTGTGGGATTCCAAATGGGAAGCTTTGAAAGATTATGTCAAGGGACTCAAACCAATTACAGTGGCTTTATATGTTGTTGCAATGAAGTTGTATGAACATTGAGAACGGCTTTGGTAAGAAAAAGGGCAGGGAATTGGCACTGCAGAATTTTTTCTCTCTCTCAGGACAATGCACCTACTAATTCTCTGAGGGTACAAAGAATGTCCTACAATAATTTCATTGGAAGACTTCATCCCATGCACCCTACAATCCTGATCCGGCCCCCTCAAGCTTCTTTGTGATCCCTAGGCTCAAAGAACATTTCAACCAAACATGATTTGAAACCCTTGAGAATGCCCAAACCATCATTCCGATTTGCTTTACTAAAAGGAGCTTGCGAGATTCCTTGGGGAACGGTTAGAGAGTAAGGAACACCTTCTTCAGAAGTGTATAGACCTACGTGAAAGATATAGCAAGAAATAGGCCCTTCATATTTTGATATTTTTGTTTAATAAAGGGTTCTATGATTTTATAGCAATACCTTTTTAACTTCGCTTATATACTTGTGTCTATAAGAATTTGTAACGTGAATTATTTATGACAAAGAATTGGCAACAGTGAAGATCAAAGACAAGGAATTATTAGCACAGAAATAAAAGTGTGGAGGATCCAAACAGGGGGTGATGAGGCAGCCACAACTTGCAAGGGTTGCAGGGCTAAGTGCTGAAGCCTCTGAGGCAGCACTTCTCAACCTGTGGGTCGCGACCCTTTGGGGGCGGAACATCCCTTTCACTGGGGTTGCCCTGTTCATAAGAGTAGCAAATTTATAGTTATGAAGTAGCAACGAAAATAATTTTATGGTGTGGGGTCACCACACCATAAGGAACTATATTAAAGGGTCGCGGGATGGGGAAGGTTGAGATCCACTCAACTCAGTCTGAGGAGATGCAGCCATTTTTGAAAGGCCATCTTGGCAGCGAGATGAGAAGGGAAATACCTTCACATCTCACTTTTCTCACCTGCCCATCTCCCATCATTGACCCACCTTGGTATCTCTCAAGCCAAAAACCTAATCCGGAGGGTTACATCCTTCCGTACAGAGCAGAGCAGGATAGGGGCACACAAATGTGGGCGCATTCCGGCCCCGTCTTACAAACTCTCCTGTGGGGGAGTGCATGGAGGCAGCGCCTGTGCCATCCATCCGCGTGAGGGCTCACTCGTTCTCTGCCAACCCTCCACTTTACCAAGCATAATGGCCTTCTCCAGACCTGGTCCCTCTCAATAACATGCCTGAAGGACATGAGAGAAAAAGTTTTGCCATTCTCCCTTCTAAGGCACTTTCCGGCTGGATTTCTTCCACCGCTTCTTTGTTCATTCTCTCCGCAATCCACGGACTATTCCAAAGTGACAGTGTAATGATTTTGACCTAGACTTCAATGTTCACCAGGCCAGCACTAAACATGTCACACCTATCATCATATCACCACCCCTCTGAGTCAAAGCCATCTCAAAGGTTTCCTTTTGCTTGCTTGCTTGGATTTAGAACAACAGGGACGGGTTCTCAGAAGTCCATTCATTTCCACGATTCTCTCTCTCTCCTCTGTGTGCTAGACTGAGCAAGGGGAGGGAAGGCTCTCCCAGACTCCATGAAGCAGACCGAAGCCCCCAGCTTACACCCAACCTGCAGTGTGGAAAAGCCGCTGCGTAGTGTGGTCGGTTCAACAGCCACTGAATGCTAATTTCCTGAAGGCCCTGGGATTCTGAGCTCACGCTGATCCCTGGATGATCACTCTCAATCCTTCAGTTATGCTATTGGTCTGTTGGAGCCTAGCTTGCATCCATGCTCTGAGTCCATTAGAGTCTGGCACCCATAAGCGCTAATCAGTGAATGGATTTGATTTTAATTGTTTATGAAGCCTCCTTGGTTCAATTCTTTGATCTTCTACCCAGCTACCTCTTCTTCTAACCCTTCCGGTCTTGTGTTAAGCATGCAGGTGCTCTGCTCCTCACTCCTGGTTCTGTTCTTGGTTCTTGATAGTTTGGGTATCCTGGTCACCCAGGCAATGCCATCTGTCAGGCAAGATGTTTAAGTCTATCTAAATAAACACTCTTCCTGAAAACTTCAATCTCATCCCGAGTTACTGATGTTCGCAGTCTCCCCACTGTCCAAGACAAAAGGACCTTCTTTAACAGCTTATTTACATATTCTGAAAATGTCTATGCATACATGAGGGCAAAATGAAAAATATAGCTACTAGGATTCTGGGACATACAGGTTTATTCCCAACAAAGCATGTTCACACGTGTCTCTATGATCAGTGGAGAGCTGCAGCCAGCTACTTGTCTCAGTCTTCGTAAGATGCCTTCAAACAAGAACAATCAAAATAGCGGGCTCTAGGGAATCGGCAGGGTCAGGTAATGTAAGGCAGAGAAGTCATCTCCAACAATATGGTGACTGCTGCGAATTTTAAAGGGATAATCTTGGTAGATTTTTCTCAATCAAAATGGTGGCCAGGAAAGCTCGTGAATAAAAAGATGCAAGGAAACGGAAAACTGCGTTGGCGAGAAAAGGGTCAGGAGAGGGCCCGTGTCCCCGCCTGACCAGGCACCTGCTCATCCTTCTGGGGGAACAGGCTCTCCCAGGGGATTTCACTGTGAAACCTTAGCCCATCCACCTGACAACCCTCATCTTGCCCTTTCAGACTTTCCTTTGTTCCCAAGTCAAAGAACATTGCAATGGAGCATAGTTTCAGTCCTTTGAGGATGCACAAACGACTGTCTTAATGTGACATAAACTGAAAAAGGCAGACTTCTTTGAGAAAGGGTAAAAAAGGTGTAAATACCTCCAGAAATGTATAGATGTAGATGTAGGTTATGTAGCGAAACAGACTCTTCATACTTTAAATTTTTGTTTAATGAAAGTTTTCATATCAGTATTTTTCTGGCTCACCTTTGTACTACTTTTATGGAGGATAAAAGGGCATGTCTCCCTATTTTTGAGAGAGAGAATGAAGAGGAGAAATGGAATGAATGGAGGGGAAAAAAACCAAAAACGACGAAACCAATGAGAGAGACAAAATCAACTCTATTGAATTCCAGATTACCATCTTGTCAGAGTTTTTGCAAAATTCCTCTGCTCCTGTTTTAATTTTCATTACTTTCATTTTTCGTGAACAAGCATCGAAGCAGGTTCTAATTTTACCAGAGGCTTTTCATGAAATCAGACTTTATATTCTCTCTAGGTTATCCTAGTCACAGAAACATCTCGCTTTTCAAAGCTTGGATAATATTAGCTAACTCTGGTGGGTTACAACTTCTTGAACCCACACCGTGAAAATGCAAACATTATTCTTTAACCTGACTCCAGTTACTTTTCATCACAAGACTGACATTCTTAGTAGCCAGAATCTTCACAGAACCTCTGAGGTTTATGAAAATGTTCTTAATCACTGGCTGCGCAGACATGAACTTCTTGAACTTAAAGCAAATCATATCTTTCTTCAGTGTTTTGAGGACTATCAGATGCTTGACTCTCTTATTTCTAACCTGGTTATAATGAAGGCTTTTCTATATCCAAAGGAGCTTGTCACAAACAGGATTTGCTACGTTTTCCCTATTGGCAAGACAGTCACATAACGGGTCATCACTTTGCCCTGGGACCACATAGAAGCACCCATTAAATGAGGATAAGCAAAAAATGCCTTGCTGTAAAATATTTATATTTATATATATATATATATATATATATATATATATATATATATATATATATATATATATATATAAAATGATTGTTTCTTGACACATGCTCCATTAGTTCCATATACTTCTGAAGATGGTACTTCCATGCCCTAACTCTTCCCTGAAGAATTCTGCCCTCTTCAATTTATACCTTGTCAAAAAGATAGTGTGAGCATCCTCAAGGGACAAAAATTATGTGCCTTTTCAAGGTTCTTTGAATTTGAGTAACAAAAGAAGACTGAAGATCAGGGTTGAGGGTGAATGAGTAAAATAGGACCTCTCTTCCTACCCTTGAAGAATCAGATGTATTTTCATGATGTAAAAAGATTGTGATAGGTAAGTTTATTGTGCCAACCTGGCCAATTGGAACATGTGGATTAATCAGGTTGCAGTTTGATTGGAGGGAAAAGAGATAAATGGCTCACATGGCCCACCCCTCACTCTCTTTCTCTCTGGAGATCAGACCAGTGTGTGGCTGCTTTAGCTATTTTTCTGCCTCAACTTGTGAGCTATACTATCTGTGGGACACTCAACCCATGGATCATGTTGTGAGAGCCTGAGGTTCCTTCGACCTGCTCCTCCATGCTGCTGATATATACATCACTTGAGCTTGAGGCTGGTGGATCCTGTCATCTTGTATTGCTTGAGTTTGATATCCCACTGCCTGCTTCACTAAGCTCCTGAGCTGATGACTGTTGGTGATCCGCCTTGCTGTTTGCTGCCTGTGGTTGGACTCTGCCTGCATTGCCTGAGGGAAGACTCAGCTGTCTGTTTCCTTGACCTTGGACCCAGCAGCCCTTGTGGGGAGTGAGTTGAACTTAGCTCTCTGTACTGCTGTGTGGACGAATTAGCTGTTATATTCCTTTGTGCTGTATGTATATCTATCCATATACATGGATAGATATAGATGATAGATAGATAGATAGATGGAATAATATATATAGATAGATGGAATATATATATATATAAATGTATAAATGACCTGCTTTTGTTTCTCCAGAGAACCTCGCCTAAAACAAAGATCCTTGACCCAAATGTCCCATCCTTTTTCTCATCAATACAGTTTTTAGTTTTCCTGACACTTCTTGAAAATCACCCCTCATCATCATCCTGTGTCTATTGAGCAAATCTATTATGATGATCTCTTTTAGATTCCCCAAAGATGTCACCGTAATCTCTTGAGCTAACATCTCAGTCTTGAATTTAGCCAGCCCTGCAGAACCCTTTAGAAGACACTGTTTTGCTTGTTTCGTTGTTGTTGTTGTTGTTGTTGTTGTTGAAAGCACCCTGAGAAGATTAACACAGGTATATTACTGAAAATGCTTGTCTGCAGCCATCGAGGCATTTACAATGTTTGGTTTAGAATAAGCCCATGCATGTATGGAGAAGAACCCTAGGAGGAACGCTCTCTGCCTTACACTTCTATCAGAGTGAAATGGTGCCAAGCCTTCATAAATGATCAAATTCCAGAGAGCAGATTTATGCAAATTCATTGTCTAGATGGCACCATATTCTGTGAAGGCACAAAACTTCTAGACATTTTTCAACATCGCAACTCCAAAACCATTGGTGAAGAGCAAAGGACGGCAGGCACAAACCAAGGCTTCCTTCTGCCCACTGACCAGTGTGGTTTGTAAGAGGTTCCCTTGTCTAGCCAGCGACTAGCATGCTTTCTTGAAATTCCTTTCAAAATAGGAACAGGTTTATAGTTAGACTTCTACAGAATATAAATGTGGTTGGCTATTTAAAGTGTACCTAGTGTAAGCCCCATGGTTATTCTCTATTGAACAGATTTTACCATCAAAACACAAACATAAGACAAAAGCCCTATTTCTCTCCAGTTGACTGATGAGAAATCACATGTGTGTCTGAATACATTTATCTATAGAGCTTTTAATGGCTTATTTTTCAAAAGTAGATCACCAAAATTTTTTTCCTGTGTGGGTCCAAATCTGTTACACAGCAATCCTGAAAAGAAACAGTAGATTGGTATACATCCACTCCTTAGTGGATTTGCATTTTATAAAGCAATGTGTTAATGCTGATGGACTTTAAAAAGATCCTAGCATAGGTCTTTTCATGCAGGTGTTTAAAATATAATTAACATTACAGGGACTGCATGCACCTTTCCATCTGACAGTGCTGGGCTCCAAATCAAATGAGTTGTTTAGCAGCTATAGGGCTCTAGGTTTTTCTGAGATTTAACTTCTTTGGTACTTGGTTGTCTCATATAAAAATGGGATACAAAGTCAGGAGGTTTTGCAAGATCTTATTAAGATAATGTAAGTAAAGTATTTCTCACCATGGCAAACCCACAATTAGTATTTGGAGGAGAGAAGCTGCCTAGACATGAAGAGATGGTGTTTCCTGATAGTTCTGTGGAGGTGAGGTTGAACTAAGGGTATGCCTTTCAATATTGTTAAGGGTTCAATGTGAAATGAAAACATGATCAACTGACATGATCAAAAATTATTTCCAGGGGCTGAAGTGAAGCCTCATTTGCCAGGTAGGATTTGGTAAGCTAGATGTCAAAGGAGGCCAGTCAGGGGTAGAATGGCAGCCTAAGCAAGAACAACAGGGTGGGGAAACTCCTGGTGGGTTTGGGCAAAAATGAGGAGCCTGGAGGATTCTGGGAAGAGACACTGGTGCAAACGAACTACTGCTCTGACCCTCTTCCAAAAATACAAACAAATACTGCAAGGAACCGCTGTTCAGCTTTGAGACACTAAATCATGGTGCAGAGAAAAACAGTGGAGAAGGGACAACAGGCAAGAACCAACACACTATCAATGAGCTGCATATAGAAGAAAGATCGCGCCTCCCACCAGCCATGACCCTAAGCCCAGCGATGGAGACCCCACTCACGGAGAATGAGGTTCGTGGCCTCAGGGAAAGAGCCTGCTTCCCTACCCACCACAGGCCCTGCTTATCTGCAATCAGACAGGACCCAACACTTCTGCCCTAAGCTAACGCCCGGGACCTACTTAGGGTGTGACAGCACCTAGACATGGTTGGTTACAAGTCTATTGTCACCTGCTCCAGAAGGCGCGTGCTATGGTGTCTGCTCTCATCGTCAACGTGCTACCGTCTCCCTGCGCATCCCTCAGAGCGGGCCTTGGAACCCAAGAGGACAACCCACCCGCAGAGCCAGATCTGGTTCTGCTCGCTGTTTCTCTCAGTGCCGAAGACTGCTATTGAGGCAGCTTCATGCTAAGAAGCAGGCATCTTTAGCAGAGGCTACATTCCCAGTGAGTATCTTATAGTGAGAGAGATGATGGCAACAAGTGAGACTTCCCTGCGAATCTGTCTGGGGCCTGACGATGCTCCCCAACATGAATGCATTGCTGACAACCGTCATGAAGTGAATTGCTACAGAGAGGCTGTCTGGAGCGCCCGCTTCCCAAATCAGCAAACGACATGCTTCCCTTTGTATTCCCTAGCTCAAGTCCCTGAATCCAACAAGACATGCCTTACTGGGGGTCACTTTGGGTCAATTAGTCCTTGGGGACTGCTGCCTGAGGGCATTATGTACCCCAAACTAGACATGCTTGCTGGTGGCTAAGACCTCAGGCACCATACAACAAAGCAGGTTCTGACAGTAACAAGGCAGACCTTCTTGGGCATCTGTTTGGAATATGGCTGTTTCTCCCCCAACTAATAAGTGTCAGCTGCTGTGTGGTTATACACTTCTGCACAAGGTTCCCTGCAGTGGAGTCCGGAGGGGTAGGTCAAGTAAGTTGACTGCCCCCTACGCCCAGTCCCATCAAAGTTACTGGCTCTCGGAACTAAGCTCTATCTTTCAAATGCCCTTCTGCAGCGTGTCAGTTGCTCTTCCTCCTGAAATGGAGGAAAACCTGCCTGTGAGTCCCTTGAATACCAAGTGATCTATAAGCAATCAACGCAGAGCAGGAAAGGAAGGTGAAGCAAAACCATGGGGCAATCCCGAGCCTTGAAAGGGACTTGCTGGGTGTGGATTTTTCTAGAAACATGTTTCAGAGAAAGAAAAGCAAAGAAAGTAATAACTAGTTCAAGGGGGCTGGTGGACATACTAATTTATCCTCAAGATGTCCCCTGACTGATTTGGGCACTGGTGTACAGACGGTTTACGGTGTGTGTGGGCTCTGGTATGTTTAGGAGAGACTCAAGAAAGGTAAGTCGGTTTAATAAAATGATGGGAGAAGAGGTCAACTGTCTTCATCATTGAGTTCAAGAAGGTACTGAGAGAAAGTAACTGAAAGAATACTTGAAGAAATACATAAGGAAACATCCCTGATCTAACAAAAGACACGAATATACACGTCAAAGACCTCAATGAACCTCATCAAGGATAGAACCAAAAAGATTTCTATTAAAACACTTCACAGTTAAACTCTCCAAAATTGACAATAAAGAGAGAATATCGGAAGCAGAGAAAAAAAAGCAAACAATCCCCTGCAAACAATCCCCAATAAGATTAAGTGCCAGATTTTCTTCAGCAACATGGTAGACCATAACACAATGGAATGTTGTTTTTAGAGTTCGAGAGAAAAGCAAACAAACAAACAATAGCAACAAAAACATCAGCAACAAAAAGCTTTCAACCAAGAATACTATACTCAATAAAAATATTGTTCAAAAAAGTGGGTGAAATTAAAATACTCCTAGACAAATAGAAGTTGAAAGAGTTTATATCCATCAGAGCTACCCCACAAAACATGCTAACGGGAGTTCTGTAGATGGAAGGGGTAAAAATCACTAGAAAGCAAACCAAATTATGCCTAAGGAAATTCCATAATAAAGGGAAATATATGTACAAGCCTAAGAGCTAGAGGCTAGTAATAAGGTAATTAACATTTGATATTTCTAAATGTTCTTTCTGTCATGTTTTCATTTTATATTTTTAATGAGTATACTAAAAATAAGAGAAATTATATTACAAGGCATATGAAATATAAAGATCTAATCAGTGAAAAGAATAAAGGGAGAGGGGTCAAAGAGATATAGGATTGCTCCCATTTTCTAAAAGCTAAGTACAATGGAACTGTGTGTGACCTCCTCCCTGGGGGACAGACAATCGAAAAGTGGGTGAAGGGAGACATCGGACAGGGCAAGATATGACAAAATACCCATTTATAAACTATCAAGGGCTTATGAGGGAGGGGGGAGCGGGGAGGGAGGGGAAAATGAGGACCTAATGTCGGGGGTTTAAGTGGAGAGAAAATGTTTTGAGAAACGATGTACAAATGCGATTTACACAATTGATGTGTGTATGGATTGGGATAACAGTTGTATGAGCCCGTAATAAAATGTTTTAAAAAAAATAAAAAATAAAAGTTAAGTACATAGCAGTTTATCCTATAATATTATCAATATAAGTTATTAAGTGTAATATTTACAGTAACTACTAAGAAAGCATATATAAAAACATGCAAAAGAAAAGGGGAACCCAGGAGACCCCCTACAATAACCCAACAAAACACAACAGTAAGCAGTGGTGAAAAGACAAAGAAGACATAAGACACACACACACACAATATTAGCAAAATTAGAAATTTGTTATTTCTTATAAATAATTACACGAGTATAAGTGAACTAAGTGTGCTAGTCAAAAACCAGGAGTGGAAGACAAGAAAACTGTAAGCTCCAACCATATTATCTTTATGAGACTCCGGTTAAACTCAAGAACGCCAATGGGCTAAAAGTGAAAGGATGGAGCAGGGGGCATCATGCAAATGATCATCCAAAGGGAACTGGACTGACAATCTCGATATCAGAAAAAGTAGATTTTAAGAAAAATACATTAGAAGAGACAAAGATGGACATTTTATAGTATTAAAAGGGTCAATTAACCAAGAAGATTTAACAATAAGCATATACATACAATACATATATTATTTATATATAAATTATATAATATATAATACATGTTTATAATTATGTGTGAATATCTATAAATACATATAAATAACTAGATTTATACCCCACATTGGGATACCTAGATACAGAAAGCAGACACTGATCAAATTTAGTGTAGAAATGGATGGGACCAAAACAATTGGCATCTTCAAGATATTATTTTCACTGATGAGCAAGACACCTAGAGACTTCGACCAGGAAAGAGAGAAACCAAATGATGTTATAAAACAACTAGATCGGACAAATTTATAGAACACTCCTTCCCCAAATGGCACAATAGTCATTCTCCTCTAATTCACATAAATCATTCTTGAGGATAACAAATGTTGGATCACAAAGCAAGCATCAGTACATTTTAAAAGACTCAAATGACAGAAGGCATTTTATCTGATCCAAGCAGAGTCATGGCAGAAATCAATAACAGAAAACAAACTGAAAAAATACACGTCTATGAACATTATAAAATACCCATGGGGGAAGGGGTAAAAATATCACAAATTCCTTAAAATCAAACAAAAATTACAGCAAATGAGCACCCAAACTCATGGGATACAGCAAAGGCAATAAATACTCATAGGAAAATTTAAAACAGAATATACCTACATGAAAAACAGAAGAAAGGTTTCAAATGAACAGCCTAATGTGAAAGCTCCACGAGCTAGAAGAGAAGCAAGAACTGACCATACACTTACCAAGAGAAAGCGACTGAAAAAATCTGAGCATTAAAATCATGACCGAACCCACAATAGACCCTATAAAGTCAGGCATTGATTCTCTGTAAATTTGGCCAACGTTTACCTAGACTAACAATAGGGAAATAACAAAAGATGCACACAACCAATGTAAGGAATGATTGAAGGGACATTAAAACTGATGACATAGAATTTGAAAAATGATTGTAGTATCTGTGACAATAAACTGGACAACCTACATGAATGACAAATTCATAGAAGCATGCATGCAAACAAACTGACTCAAGGTCAAAGAGAGCTTCTCAGCAGATGCATAAAAGCTGACGAGATTGAATCATTGACCCAGAACTTCCCAACTACAACAAATGATCTGCCCTAGGTGGTGTCATGGGGGTCTGCCAAACATTCAGAGAAGAACTGGCTCCTTGACAGTTCCAACTCTTCCCCCAGATGAGAAGACTAATGCCCCTAATGTAGTCTAAATCAAGCATGACACTATGTCTCAACCAGACCCAGGCGTCACCAGAAAAGACAACCACAGGCCAATATCTCTTAAAAGTATAATTTCAAAAACATAGCATTGACTAGTGAACGTAATCTAATACCTTATCAAAAAGAAACAGACACCATGAAGTAGTGGGTTTTATTCATGGAAGGCAAGGATAGTTTAAACTTTAAAAAAGGAATCATTTGAATAATCATCAATAGAACACAGAAGGGAGAGAGAAGAAAGGAAGGAAGTACCAAAGGGAACTGAGTCAGACAAGCACTCTCAATTGATAATACAGAAATATTATTTGATATAATTCAATAGTCTTTCTTGAAGAAAACCTGAAAGAAGATTGGAGCAGAAGGGTAATTCCTCAATATGATTTAGGACATATATGAAAGCCAACAATCAATAATATAGACTGAGAACTCTTTCCTTGAAAACAAGACAAGATTGCCAGCTCTCATCACATCTACTGAATATTGTATTATAAATCCAGGCCAGAGCAATAAGATTATTAAAAGAGATAAAAGGTATCATGATCTTAAAAGAGGTAAAATGATCTCTATTAATGGATGATAGGATACAGAAAATCCAGAGTCTGCAAAAAAAATTCTAGGGCCAACAGGAATTTAGAATGCTGTAGGGCACAAGGTAAACAAACAAACAAACAAACAAACAAAACAGTTGGGTTTCTATACGACTAGGAATGAGAAAGGTAAAAGGGAAATTAGGAAAATAATTCTGTTTATAATATGGTCAAAGAGAATAAATACTTGGAAATAGATCTAACCAGAGAGGTGGGTTTATAAAATGAAAAACAATTTTTAATTGATCAGAGTGATTAAATATGACAAAATCAATGAAAATGAATATTCCATGTTCATGGATTGGGAGATTTAATATTATTAAAATATCAATACTATCCAAAGCAAGTGATAGATTCAATGCGATCTTGGTCAAAATTTCAACAGCCTTCTTTAGAAAAATAGAATAAAAAGAAGCCCCAACTTTATTCAGATAGCAAGAAGCCCTGAACAACTAAAGAAGTGTTCAAACTGAAGAGCAAAGTGGGAGAACCTACATTTTCTAAATCTGAAACTTGCTATACAACCACAAAAAGCAAAATACCCTGGTACCAGTAAAACTATATACGTATGTTACTTACTGAATGGAACGGAGAGTCCACAAATAAGTCCACACTACTATGGTCAACTGATTTTTGACAAGGTTATAAATCTATTCAATGGAGAAAGAAGAGTCACTTCAATAAAGAGTGCTAGGAAAATTGAGTTTCCTCGTACAGAAAAATGAAACATTATCCATGCTTCGCATCATACACGAAACAAATTCAAAGTAGATTAAGACAAATGTGCTGAAGCAGGAGAAATACTGTCAAGTCTAGCCTTTATCACTGGGGTATTTAAAATACTAACAAAAGTACACATGGCAGAAAACAAAATAAATAAATAAATGAGATCATTAAAAAATTGTTACTAAAAACCTTTTACTAAAGAAGTAAAAAGACAACCTACCAACTGAGAGAATATCTTCAGGTATTCTTTATATCTGCAAAGAATCTAAACACCAATATATAAATAACATTTCCACAATTTAACAGCAGATGAGAAATAACCCAATCATAAAGTGAACAATATAAGTGAGTAGACAGTTTGCCAAAGAGGATAATCAAAGGGATAAGGAACACATGGAAAGATGCTCAATATTATTAGTCACCAGAGGCAAGTAAATCCAAGCCACGCTGAAATATTATTTGATTCATACTGGAATTGCTCAGATTTTAGAAATAATAAGCAAAACCAAAAAGAATAACTCACAGAAAATAAAAAACGCTGGGGGATGTAAAAATGTATGGAATTGGAACCCTTATCCACTGCTGATGGGAGTGCAAAATGGTACAATCCTTGTTGACACCAGGGTGACGTTCTCAATAAACGAAACATAGAATTACAGTACTATTGCTAACTGCCATTGTTAGGTACCATTAAGTCAATTCCTACCCATAGCGACCCTGTGCACAATAGGAAAAGATACCACCAGTCCTGCGCTATCCTCATACTTGTTTTGATATTGGATGTCACTATTGCAGCTGCTGCGTGAATTATCTTATCCAGAGCCTTCGTACTTTATGAAATATGACTTCCTGGGTCATGCTCCTGATAGCATGTCCAGAGCACGTCAGATGAAAGCTCTCCACCCTCCCTTCTAAGGAATATTCTGGCTGTACTTCTTCCAAGAAACATTTGTTCATTCTTCTGCAAGTCCATGGTACTATCAATATGTGTCAGCAACGTTATAATTGAAAAACACCAATTCTTCTGTGGTCTTCTTTATAGCCCAGCTTTCACAGGAATATAACATAATTGGAAATTGGCTTGGGTTGGGCACACCATACATCGTACTTCAACACTCTGAAGAGGTCCTGTGCTGCAGATTTATCCAGTGCAATGCATCATTTCATTTCTTGACTGCTGCTTCCTTGGGCATTAATAGTGTGTCCAAGCAAGTTTTTAATATTATTACATTGGAGATCATTGTCATAGGCTCTGTGTTAATTAATCTTGTCAAGGGTCTTCCGCTTGATATGTCCTACAATATAGATAAAGCTGAAAGACTTTATGGCTGTATGACATAATTCATTAAATACTCTCATCCATATAAAAAGACAATAAAAAGGCAAATATATAAAGAATAATATTAATAAATGGTTACCAGGAGTGGGGATGACAGATTCAGGAGGAATAACATCACATTCATCATCAAAAGGGACATTTCAAGATCTATTTTGAAGAACAATACTGTCTATGATAAGATATTATCTAACCTCATTTAATACACTATTATTCAAATTTATGCACTGACTGTTAAGGCTGGTGATGAAGAAATTTGACCAAAGCTTTCAGTGTGAAATTGATTAAACATACAACCAAGGTCCATTGATAACTATCAACAATTGGAATGTAAAAGTTGGAAACAGAGAGGAAGGAACAGTAGTTGGAAAGCACGGTCTTGGGGGTAGAAATGAAATTGGAGAAGACGTGATAGAATTTTACAAGGCTAATGAATTCTTCGTAGCACATGCCTTTTTTCAGCAACACAAAAGACAATTATCCACGTGGACTTCTTCAGATAAAATACACAGAGATCAAATTGTCTACATCTCTGGGAAGAGACAATGAAACAGATAAAATGAGGCCAAGCCCAACTGTGGAACAGATCATTAATTGCTCTTATTCAAGTTCAGGTTAAAGCTGAAGAAAATTAAAACAAGTCCATGAATACTGAAATATGACCTTGAATCTATCCTATCAAAATTTCCAGAATACTTCCAAAACAGATTTGCTTTATTGAACGTGAATGACACAAGACTTCGTGAGCTGTGGTGTGACAACATGAGCACCACATGTGAAGGAAGATAAGGGTCACTAAAAAGACAGGAAAGAAAGAAAATAACACAGTAAATTTCAGAAGAGACCCTGAAACTTGTTCTTACTTGCATAGAAGCTAAGGCAACTAGAAGGAATTATTAAGAAGCTGAACAGAAAATGTCAAAGGGCAGCTTGAGAAGTCAAAGTAAAGTATCATAGTGAAAATGTGCAAAAGCTTAGAACCACCACCCCCGCACCACCCCCCCACACACCCCACCCAAGAAAAGAAAGAAAGGGCATGCTCAGCATATCTTAAACTGAACGAACTCCAGAAAAATTCAAGGCTCATGTTGCAATAGTGAGAGATTCTATGGGTTCAATGTTGAGTGATGCAGGAAGCATCAAAAAGAGATGGAGCGGCACCAAAAATAACTAGTCAGCAACCAATCATTTCATGAGGCAGCAAATGAAAAAGAACTAATGGCACTGCAGGAAGAAGTCCAAGAATCATTGAGATCAATAGCCTAAAACAAGGCTCCAGGAATTGATGGAATAACTATTGAAAAGTTTCAACAAGCTGATGAAGCGCTGGAAACACTCATTTATGCAAAGAAATTTGGAAGAAAGCTGGAAGAGATCCATTATGTATACCCATTCCAAAGAAAGGGTACCCAACACAATGTGCGAATTGTAAAACATTATCATTAACATCGCATGTATGTAAAGTTATGCTGATGATCACTTAAAGATTATAGGATTACATTGCCAGGGAGCTGCCAGATGTTCAGAAGAGGAAATGGAACCAGGGGTATTATTTATTACTCATGTCCCATGTATCATGGATGAAAGCAGAGAATACTAGAACATTGTTTACTAGGATTTTATTGTCTATGCATTGGAATTGAGCTGTTTGAATAATACTAATAAAAATAACTATAACCTTGAAAAATGGGAATCCCAGCACACATCATTGTGTTCTTGCAGAATTTGTACCTGGACCAAGAGGTAATTTCAAACAGAAGGAAGGAATACTACACGGTTCTCTCACTATGCTTATTTAATTTGTATGCTGAGGAAATCATCAGTGAAGGTGAATTACATGTAGAAGAATGCAGTGTCAGGCTTGGAGGAAGGTTTTTAAACAACCTGCAATATGCAGGTGATACAATCATATTTGCTGAAGAGGACTTGAGCAACTTGCTGATAAAGAATTGAAACTTTCAGTGTTTATTACAACTCAATGTAAAGAAGATCAAAATCTTTACAACTAGACCAATAGTTCACATCACAATAAAGGGGTGCAAGATGGAAGTCATCAAGGATTGTCTTGCGTGGCTCCACAATCACTGCTCAAGGAAGCAACAGTCAAGAGAGCAAACAATGGATTGCATTGGGTAAATCTTTAGCAGCAGACCTTTATAAAGTATTGAAAAGTAAGGACTAAGATGTTCCTGACTCAAGCCACGGTTATTTCAATGACCTCATATGCGTGTGAAAGTTTGACATTGAATTTGGAAGAACGAAGAAAATTCAGTGTATTTACATTTTGGTGTTAGTGAATAATAATGGAAATACCATGAATTGCCAATAGAACAAAAAAAACCACCCCATAAATCTGTCTGCAAAGAAGTACAGTCAGAATGGTCTTTAGAGGCAAGGATGGCAAGACTTTAGCTCATGTCTTTTGGACATGTCTTTGTAGACTAGTCTCTGGAGAAGGGCATTATGCGCGGTAAATTGAAGGGAAGCAGCAAAGACGAAGGCTTCAACAAGATCGACCGACACAGGGCTGCAATGACGGAGTCAAGCGTAAGAACAAGCACGAGGATGACGTTGGACCTGGGAGTGCTGGGTTCTGTTGCACATACATAGGGTTGTTACGTATCACAACAGACTCAATGGCGCCCAGGAAAACAGCACGTTTGTCCAAATGCGAGACTGAAATACAATGATGTGTAATGAACTTTTGAGTAACTCTTATTTGGGGGTACTCACTCTGAAGATGATATAGGAACATTCTGGGGCAGTGAATTCACAGTAGGGGAGGGACAACTCAGTAAAGGAGGGTAAGAATGTTTTCACCACTTGAAGAAACGAATCATTTCTCTCTTATGTATATGTGGAATGTGTTGATTTGATGTATGCTTTGAGGTGTCTTTTCAACAATGAATGAATGCAGAAGTGAATCAAATAGATAAATAAATACCAACTCATACACACTGGCTAGGCTGGGATAGGGATCATAAAGGGTAAAGCTATGGGCACCAACAGTTCTCCACCTGTGGGTTGCAACCGCTTTTGGGGGTTGAACAACCCTTTCATAGGGGTTGCCCGATTCATAACAGTAGCAAATGACAGTGATGAAGTAGCAACAAATATCATGTTATGGTTGGGGTGTCACCACCACATGAGGAACTGTATGAAAGGGTTCCAGCGATGGGAAGGTTGAGAAGCCCTGGGCTGGCCTATGGTGTCTCTCTCATATGTATAAGAGACCATAAGGCTTAGGCACTGGGAACCCCTTGGTGCGTAGATGACAGAAAACATGCAGAAAGTCAAATCAGAGAGCGTTAATCAGAAGAACGTAGAGATGCATGGGAAGATGGGATATTTTTGAAGAATCACAGGATAATATGAACTGGTGGCACAGGGATGGAAAGTAGCTTATGAGTGTGTGGCAATCAGAAAGAAGAACGAGTTAAATTTCGATTCTGATTAGACAGAAGTGGCGAGAGGAAATAATCATCCTGGTTGATTTAGCATCTTGATGTTATAGAACAAGAGCTTTTTATTCACCTGCGCACAAATAGGGACATCTAGAGGAGGGTGGATGGTGAAACTTGGAAGCCTTGTGGCACTCTGACTAGAGTGTGCTTTCAGGAGTTCTTTACATGTCTGAAAGGAAGCAGGAGGATCGTCTCAACTAAATTATATAACATCATTTGAATATGAAATAAAATGAGATTTTTTTCCTACTCCTGGCAAGGAGGGCTTTTTGCCAAACGATGCTAGAACAGCACTTCTATGCCGATGGGCTGAGTCACTGAGCCTCCAGAAACACTTCTAATCTCAGCCGTGGGTGATGGCTGGGGGAAACTTTACTTTTATTTTTTTCCCCTTATCCCAAGAATTTGTGTGTGTGTGTATGTGTGTGTTTTCCTCAATCTCTCTAAAAGGAAGATGATGACGTCAACTTGTCCTCCATCGCCACCCCCGCACACTTTGACCGAAGCCTGCCGAGTCACTGAGGACATGTGCAGCATCCCTCTCTCACTTGCCTTCCCGTCCCGATTCCAGCGTGCACTGACACAGGGTCTCTTCCGGGCAGAGGCATCACTGAGGAACAGGGAGGTGCTCTGGACTGTCCTCCATCCCTAGGAGACTATGAGCTCTTTGAAAGCTTGTGCTATAGCATCTTCTTCTCGATAATCTTCTTGTTTAGCACATAGACGACTCCCGAAAGAAGAAACTGACAGTTGGTAACTATGTGTATTTTGTTTTCCAGGATGCAGAGCCAATGGTTTGAAAATCTGCTTCTCTGTGATGGGTTCTGCCCTCTTCCGAAAGAAATGTGAGGTTGCTTGAGATGGTTGCCTTCACCGGTATCCCTTGTTCCTTGATTATAATAGGGAGAGCTTCTCTGAAGGAGATGATGCCACCGTTATGAAATTCAGCTGGTCCAAGGAATTGGGTATGAGCTAGAGTATGACTCTGTTCATCGATGATTCCATCAAAGCCAAAGTTCTATGCCAACACAGGCCTAGAACTTCAAAACCGTATTGTGCATTTTCTTCCAGAAACATTTGCATCCATATGGCATGGGCACCGGAGAATTTGAAGGAGTACAAACTGTCTTTTTCTAGTGCTCTTATGCATTTGATGAATGTAGCAATACACAAGCTTGCAACGAGTAGGAGGAAAGGGAAGACGAGAGAGGGAGGGGGAGGATAGAGACCTTTTTCCCTCATTAATTCTGAAAATCACTTTTAAGATTCAGGAGTGCCATTTCTATACACCATGATGTTTCCTGTTTTTTTCTTTCTTTTCTAATCTATGATTCATCTTGAACATTGAATTAATGTAGTGGTTGTTCTTAATATTCATTGTTTTCTTTTAGCAGTTTTTAGGCAAGTACCTTGGGTAAGTCTAGAAATTTTACAATCTAATGATAAAAGATTAATTACAGCAAGTAGTAATTTTACTGCCCATATTTAATTGATAAAAATTTGGAGCAAGTTCATTTACAAATCAGGTAAAAATAAGCTCAATATTCAGGCAAAGACATATGATGAGGATGCTAACTGCATCCAAAAACATCCCAATCATCTGAGGTCCTCGGGCTTGTGACTAGATGCAGCTAATACATTCCTAGTGTGTGATGTCTGCATAGTTCTGTTTTACATTTTCACTATAAATACAAATATGCTCATTTAAACAGTATAGTATAACTTGCAAAATTGCCAAAGACAATAAAATTCTTTGGCATCCCCTTAACCCTCTGGTGTTATAATACCAATATAAAAAATCAAGTCTTCAATTCATGTATACCTATTCCACACAGGGTGTTCCTCTACCAGTAAACTTGTGTATAAAATCCCTTCTCAGACAGCTGTGGTCCTTGGAGAAAAGACTCTCAAGGGTAATGGGATCTGTAAACGCTTAACAAACCAACGTTTCTCAAGCACTCACCCTACCCTCAGCTTTGACATGAAATCATGTGATTAAAGAACATATCGGCCAACTGGGTTTGGTTTCCAGTTTTTATTTTCCCCTATCTAAATGTTGTTAGAACAGGAAAGAAAGAAAGGTCCAGAAGAGGACCAAGAAATGAATAGTTCAGGCGAAGTCCATGCTTACTGAGATCCGATACTGAAAGCACAAGGCATTGATTCCAATATTGTGAATACCATATTTCACCCTGAACTCTATTATTATTATTATCATCATTTATTATTACTTTAATCATTATATCGGGTGCTCTTACAGATAGCATAACATTCCACAGTTCAATCACATCAAACAGTGTTATACAATTGCTCCCACAGTTTCAAAACATTTGCTTTCTTCTTATATCAGCTCCCCTATGTCCCCTCCCTCCCTCACCTTACCCCCAGAAACCCTTATTCTTTTTTCTTGTAATAGCTTTTTTGGACTATATATTACATGATCCAACATATTCATTCAGACAATTCTGTTTTTGATCCCTCGAGTGGGGCTATATCGTCATAAATGCCATCAGCTACCTCTTCCTCCTCCCATCCCTGCTTCCTATACCCTCAGGGACCCATTACTCCTGTTACTGTTTCTGATGGGTTATCTATCTTGACATTTGTGTACCGAACAACCTTAAATATACAAATTAACACACAAATCTAGCATGATTAATGAGTGAAAACAAATAAAAGCCATAGTAAAAAGAAGAGGAAATTTAAAAAAACGAGAGGAGAGTTATCATGTGGTTCATCAGTGCCATACCACACCCTGGATTTATCCTACTTTCCACGTGGCCCTTCTGTGAAGGGCTGTCCAATGATATTACAGGTGGGTTTTGGGTCTCTACCTATTCACACCCACACCACACACACACACACCCCACCCCATCACATTGATTTGGTTGCTTGTTTTTGAACTTCTGGTACTTTCCCCTGGCGACACGTCATGATCACACAGGCTGGTGTGCTTCCTCCATGTAGGCTTTGATGCTTGTCTGCTAGATGGCTGCTTGTTTAAATGCAAGCCTTTAAGACCTCTGGTGCTATATCTTTTAACAGCCAGGCACCATCGATTATTTTTCCCACCCATTTTGTCTTCAGCAATCCTGTAGGGAAGGTGAGTACCATAACATGCAGCATTATTAGAACAAACCATTCTTGAACTGAGGTAAGATTTAAGTAGAGATCCAAGTCCATATGCTTCCTTGTTGCATTTGCATATATATAAACAAATATACATACAGTTAAATATATATCTCTTCTCCTTTCCTCTTTATTTTTCCCCGCCTACCCCACTATTATGTTTACCCATCATTCACCTCTCAGTAATTCCTCTCAGGTACAATTTGATTAATCAAATATGCCAAAGAAATTCCACACCCTCTTTGCCATCAATTTTTAGAACAGTTACTGTTCCCTTACACTGAACAATATATTCTAAAGCTCTTGGAACATGAAAGACAAAAAAAATAATAATCCATTTATAATAATTATAGCACAAGACACTGTAGTATTGTTGCTTTACACATGAGTCTCCAAACTTCTACAACAGTTGGTATCAGAATTTGTACCGGTGATACTTCATGGGATGAACACAAATACTCAGGATCATTTAAGCAGAAAGAACGGCATTTGTGTAATTAGTTGTTTGCTGTGGAGCCTGGGGGTGAGTGATGTACATAAGGAGTGGAGAAGCTTCATGTTCTGTGACCTTGTGATCTGGCAGAAATAGCCAAAATGGCAAAAAGATGGCCTCCCCACATTTGGTAGATCTTTTAATGAACATTTGACAGTAGCTGCAAGGGAAACTGAGAACATGATTTTAGTTTTTTAATCTCTCAGAATAGAAAATGCAATCAAGGCAGGGTGGAAAACTGACTTTATCCTTCAGAGAATTAAAACTAGCACGTCCTTGTACCCTTCCATGTTCAGGTAATGCCTCAGAAATGTTATTTTACGTAATTAGGGGAGGAGCTAGTGATGTTTGACATAGCCTTACAAGAATAGCCTTACTCTGATGACAGAGTGGTTATGCATTGGGCTGCAATCAGCAAGATCCACAGTTCAAAACCACCAGTTTCTCCATGAGAGAAATACAGGACTTTCTACTCCGGTAAATAGCAACATACTTGGAAATTCACAAGGGTGGTTCTCGCCTGCCCTACAGGGTCGCTATGCATAAACTAGCATCAACTCAATGCAGTGAGTGAGTGAGTAGAAGAATAGGTGGATCACTTATGCATGAGTACGCCTTTAGGTAGATTTAGGTGGATAAAACCAGGGATAAGGGTGGCACGATTACCACAAGCTCAGGGACATTGACAGGGAAATACATTTTCAGGTAGAGCTGCAGTGTCTGAAGCCAGAACCAAGTCAGAGAATGCCAAAGGAGGATCCTTAAATGAGGTGGTGCTCTGGGGTCCATGGTTCCCTCACACCTGCCTGATCAACCGAGGTTAGAACAGAGCAAGACCTGACAGCCGCTTCTTACAGTGTCATTTTCTCCTTGAGCCCCAGCTCAAGGCTTTTTAAAATAATTTGTTTAAATGACCAATATCTTTAGTCAGCATATTGCCTTTTCCTCACAGAATGATGGCATCAATATCTCCACCACCAAGTTGGAACTTAAATATTATTGCCATATTTTGCTCAATCCTCCAGTTTCCCCTATTTATCTGGCTTTTTATCATGGTGACCCAATGACTCAATACTAGACTGCTCACAACCCCCCGTCTAAGCCCACCACATGCTTTGCGGGTGAAAACACCTCCACACCCAGAAGCCTGCGGAGCCCTAGGGATCCTTCTAGTCTGCCACAGAGCAGTGCTCTGAGCCCAAAGCCTTGTTTTTCAAGAAGGATGCCCCCTGCCGGGAAGTGAAATTACTGGGGTGGCTTCTCTATCCATCATCTTTGTAACTCCCACCCAGGGACGAGGTGGGATCATGCAAATCATGTGTGGAGGATTCGAAATCTAGGATTGGTCAGTTTTGCCATTCTGCTGATGATAAAGTGAGCCAAGTCAGGGCACACCAGGAGAATCCCATCGCCATCAACAAAGTACAAGGGAGATCCTGATCTGAGGTGGCAAAGCCAAGGGAAGCACCAGGGATCGCAGCACCAAAATCGTAAGGCAGAGCGGAGAATCTGTGTGGAGACATTAAAGCAGGGAGGTGAGTTTGCCAGCCCATGGGAGGAACAGAACCGAATACCTTCAGGCAGGAATATGGATTGGAGCCCAGGGTGTCCTTTGGACATTTGTCAGGACTGAAAATTTATAAGAAAAAATGAGTGAATTTGAATTTAAATTTTGGTAAAAAAAATATTGAATATTCCAGGAATGGCCAGACATGAGACATTTGCCTCAGAAGAAGTACTAGCAGAATGCTCTTTCGAATCATGAGGTTTTGACTAAGTACTTTGGACAATAGGAGGGAGCCATCCCTAGAGAAGGACATTGTTATTGGTAACGTAGATGTGAGAGAACAAGTTGGAGCCGTGGACAAGAGGTGGCACAGTGGTGGCAACGGTGGATTCAGGGAAGTCAACCCTGGAACCTACTAGAGAGAACGGACTGTCAACAGCAGCGTGAGTCAAAACTCACCGGAAGGCACAAAGCACGACATCCCTAAGGGGAAAGGAACATGCTATCCATTCTTTTTCTTTCCTTCCCCTCTCTCTTTTAAAACCAAACCCAACCCTACTACCACTGACTCGTGTCACTTACTGCCATGGAGTTGAGTCAGTCTCATAGTGACCCCACATGACAGAAAACAAATGCCCCTATGGGTTTCTGAGACAGCAGATCTTTGAGTAGAAAGCCTCATCTTTCTCTGTCAAAGCCCCTGGTGGTTTTGAACCGCTGAGCACTTATGTTTCCTTCGTGACTGGCATCAGCACAAGGATTGGGGAGATGCTGACTGCCTAGGGAGAAATCAGTGGGGGTGGGGGGGGGTGGGGGGCGGTCAGGAGGCATTAAACCTAGAATGACTGTCTATAAAATTTTGTGTAGTATGTGAACAGAAATGTATTGCTTTTCAAATAAAAATACCTGTTAGTTAAAACAACAGAAATATTTTTCGTAAGCACATTGTATGTGTCTCACTCTACCCACAAGGCTGCAATTCTTTGTCAATATACTTCTGACCCCCTCATGCCCTCTGACCGGAGGTGTGCTATCAAGCAGTTGCAAGCATGTTTCCAACCACCTTGTCTAGTGTGCAGGCTGCAGCACACACTGCACTCTGCTGCTGTCCACACTTAGTCGTTTCAGATCGACACGTCTTCTCGGGTTTTACTTTCAATATCGGAGTAATTGTGATGGCCAGTATTTGTGACCCTTTATCAATACATGTTTTCAGAATGAAGTCAGAGTAATTAAAGGAAGTAGTGATTAATCTAAAAGAAGAGGGACATTTGAGGCATATGTACTATATTTATCGCCTTATCACTGATCAAACTCGAGGATTAATAATGCTCCTAACGTTTCTGTGAGAGGGGAGGGGAGCCCTGCGAGGTACCGCCATCAGTAGTGCCAGCCTGGTGGCATCATGCGGAGGGAAAGGACCTTTAAATACAATGATGTTGCCTGAATATTGAAATAGAATTTCCCCTTCTTTTGAGAGCTTACTTTCTTTTACCTTGCATAATATCTTGGCCCACTTGGTGGGAGAACAGTGAGGCTCCCTGGTCTGCTCCAATATAGACTGACAACCAGAGACATGCCCAGGGGCAGATCTCTTCGGTGCTGCCGGGTCCCAAGGAATCAGAACCGATTCACTAGCGGTGAATGTGGAACTTCTGGTTTTGTTTCAAAGGCCCTGAGAACATCACGCTCTCCGAGTGCCCTCCGTGGCTGCCGTTGCCTGCGTCTTCTATCTCCCTACATGTCGGTGATTTGTCTCCATCTATCCTTAAGCGTGTCCCTGTGTTTTCCCCTCCCTGCCCCAGTCCACGGCCTCATTTCTTGGATCTATTCCCTTCCTCCCTGTATTTTTCTTCCTTATCCCATTTGTTTCCCTCACTGAGGTCCCTAGGTGTTTGTTTGTGTCTGTCTTAGCATCTGTCACCTTCTGGGCTTCCGGTTGTTTCTTTCATTCGATGTATGCACACTGTCTTCTTTTGTATTTTTCCACTCAGCACATCATTCCTGATTTCCCTTTCGATACCCCCGACGCCTTCCACCCATCTCTGATATGGCCTAGCTGTTTCTATAACTAAGTCCCCAAAGAGCCTCTGACTTCCTCAGCTTGGAAGGAGAATGGTGCAGGATTTCACCACCTCCCCCTGTAAGACCATGGGCTCAAGACCTTCTGCCAGATGCGAAGTCAGATCCACCCATCCACTTGGTGGCTGGTGGGTTCACAGTGCCAGGCTTTGGGGTTGGCAGCCTAGTGCTTAACTCCTGCACCCCCGGGGTTTCTTATATAGACCAGGGCTTCAGGACGTTCATGGAAAGATAATGAAATGTCCCCATGGTTTTTTGACGTCCCTTTGTATGACATGCACATATCATAGGCTGAATGTACTTATTTGGATATATGTATTATAGTTAAAAGTATGATAATTGAATTAAGTATTCAGTAAAAGCTTTATAATGAGAAATATAAATAATGTCTATCAAATTTATGATTAGCCATTAAGGAATGAAAGTTACAATGCTCTGAATCTTTAGCACACTTTTCTTCTAAAATATATTTAAACCATCTCACACTAACTTTTTTCTCTACCAACTGAGTCATTATGGCCTTGTTTCTTTATACATACTTCTTAATCTCATAAACCATTTCTTTGGATTAAGAATAGTATTAGGAGGGTGGAATAGAGGCAGGCTGCATTATCTACTTTTCAAAGTGAAGAAACTGGGGCAAGACCTGATGGGATTACTTACTGAACTTACTCTGGCAGGTGGCCCAGGTACTGACACCACCCCTCTTCCATCTCCTCTCCCATTGTCTTCCTTCCATATACAGTCCCTGCATCTCAGAAGTCACTTTAATCATTCATGGGTTAAACATTGAATTAAAAGCTTGATTACTGCCCCCCCCCCCCCCCCCGCCCCACGATTTAGGGGCAATGGTGGCTGTGGTAGTTACATAATCTAGTGCCAACTTGAGACTATTAATAGCAATGAGGTGGAGTTTAGCTTGTCAATCAGGTCACAGCTTGATGACCACTTTTGGAGGCACGACGGATATAAATAGCTCACTGGCGGCTAGACAGACACTCTGTTTGTCTCCCTGCGAGACATTCCTGCTGCAGCCACATGGAGCTACTCTGATAGCGCCAGAGCCCTGGAGCTGAAGGAGCCTAACCAGCGCTGAGATGCTTCCACTACCGCTGGATCCACAAGACTTTCTATCCACTGGCCTGTGGTCTTCCTGCATTTGGTGTCATTGCATGGCTGTGTGAGTCTAAACAGGAATTTATGGACTAGTATTGACCTTTGGGGTAATATCAGACTTATGGACTTGATCTGGAATTTATAAACTAGTATCAACATATGGGGCAACATTGGCCTTATGGACTTGATCTGGACTGGGCTGGGGTGTTTTCCTAATGTACAGTTACTCTTGGATATACAGTTCTCTATTACACACATATGAGTGTGTATGAATTTGTTTCTCTAGTCGACCCAGACTAACAAGGTGGCTCAGTAGGAGAGTGTTTGCCTTCCATGCAGGAAACCTCAATTCCATCCCCTACCAGGGCACTCCATGTCCCTACCCACCGTGTATCACTGGAAACTTGTATGATGCTGTGAAGCGGAACCAAGTTTGCTGGAACGCCCCTACTCAGAAGGGCGGGAGGAAAAGCTTGGGAACTTATGAAAATCAGCCCGTGAAACCCTGTGGGGCAGGATGTGTCCTCCACCCTAGCCATGACACAGGGCTGTGGGCAGCATTTTGTTCCATTGCGCGTGGAGTCATGGGCCAACTTCACGACAGTTACGAAAGCACTACTTTTCCATATTTAGCTGAACAAAAATCTGAATTCAGAAACCAACGTTACTAACAGCAATGTATTATATGCTAAGAATTGACATGCCCTTGGAATGAGTAAACGTAGTTAAGTATTTGGAGAGAGAAAAGTTGAGGCAATAGGCAGTCACGTGACATTGTTAGTACCCACGACATTACACGTCACAGGAATTTAAGATGATTTCTAAGTTCTCTTTTAAATATATTTTCTACATAACATAGCATTCTCAATCACTAGAAACAATTCACTAACGACACAAATACCCTGCATTCTAATATTCAGAAATAAGATATCATTTCCTCTGTTAATGTACATGTAAATCCTTTGCAGCTGTATTTATGGAGTGATTGTGTTGAAAAGGCTTATTTAGTTTGACAGAGGAATTTACATGTCACAGGTACTAGGAAAGTTCCCTAAACAAGAGAAGAAATGTAAGTTAGCTTTATAAACTTTGCCAAAATGCCAGTGCCCCTCAAAGGTTGTCTGATTGCTCATGTCCATGTCAGCAGAGCTTCCATTCCACAAGAAGACGGGGCGTCAAAGAAGAAGCCCAATTAAAAGGGTCACTGCAAAGCAGTCTTAGGGGCAGAATTTCCAGATTGATATGGTAAATATCAAAGGTGTGTCCAGCTGGACATATTGAGGTGTTCCCCCAAGCACATTGCTTCTGCTCTTAGGGAAACTGTTCCCAGTCTGTGGCCACACGGCTGTCCCAGCCAGGTCTCCACCCCTGTTCAATTCCAGCAGCACTGGGATATTTCTCAAGCTCAGAGACCAGAATGACTCCCCCTTCCTTCCCTCCCCCCAGTCCTGCTTCTCCTTAGCAACATCGATCCAGCCCTTGCTGATATGTTATTAACGGTGCAAGTTACGACATTCAAGGAAAAACATGATCTCCATTTGGCTACCTATTAAAGTGCCCGTCCTGGTTGCCCCACCTAGCACTCTTAATTGCATATGCGTAGCCCTTAGTCGAAGAACAATTTCACTTCAGATTGAAGAGAAACAGCCCCGGCCTTGGTTATTTTGGCATAAAAGTCTCCAGTATGACTCTGTTTTCTAAGTAGACATTAATGATTCTAAAACTAATATTCATTGTTTGGAGAGGCACAGCAGCCTTGGCATTTACTTAACCTTTTGTCTCGTGTCTGAGACTGCGTCAGCCTAAATCCTTTTCTTAATTAATATCTTTTCTTTTTATGGCCAATGTTATTTATTGAACAATTTCCATGTGACAATTAGTGCCATGAGAGCTTAAGAAAACTCTTCCAGCTCGCAAGTCCACCTTTTCAGTTTCACGTATTTATTTTTTAATGTTTTGCAGATTTCACAAGCGCAGAGGAAGCCTCCCAGAAGTGCTCTGGGAGTAAGTTAGCACGATCATATCTATGGAGGTGATCCCACCTGCCGGAGTCCAGAGGAAAAGAAAGAAACCATGCTTTTCTTTGTAAAAAGATGTGATTTATGTAGAAAAACCAGAGCCACTTTGTAAAGAATGTGAATTCATTTTGTTCTAAATATATTCAGAAAACACACATTAATATTAGCCATTATATGTAGTGAGGAAGCAAAGTTCTAAATAAATCAATATGCTCAAGGAATAGGATGCTCTATTAAAGGTTCTTTCTTTAAAAATAGCAACAACAACAAAAATCCAGGGTAATAAAATGCTAAAACAGAAAAAAATATTTCATCCACGACCCCGGAAACACCCACAAACAAACCACTATTTCCAGCTCCCCCCAAATTCTTGTCGACATTAATTCATAAATTGGCAGTATTATAACCACAGTATAGAAACAGAATTTTAACACGTCTTTGCTTTTATTTTTGTTGATCTATTACCTTCAATGTATCATGTTGAATAGCTGCATAATATTCAAGTAATTGAAATGTGTTCAGTAATTCAATCAATCCATATTTTAGGGGTATTATATTCTTTATAATGCTTTGTTATTTAACATAATGACACTATAACTATCTCCAGAGAATATAATTTTACCCTTTTTGAGATAGAAGAGAAAAATACGAGGTAAAATAACATGCGTAATCTTTCCTACTTGGCAATAATATTTCACAATCTATTTTGGTTTTAATAATGAGTGGATACCCGTTAGTTTGAAATTTAAAAAAATACTTTTATTGGGGGCTCTTACATCTCTTATTATAATCCATACATTCTTCCAGTGTGTCAAGCACATACTTGAGCCCCTGATATCAGCTCCCCATTTTAGCTGGACATTTTTATCATTGCTGGATATAATTTTTGAGGTTGTAATAATTGGATATGTATAACCAAATGAAATGTTCTTGATAACTGAAAGTTGATCTCCTATAAATCCAGAATATTGTTTCCAAATAGGTTGTTCATTTTTTGTAAGCCCCAATCTTTTCGATTATAGAGACGTTTACAAAACCTCAATCTTACTATCAATTCGCTAAATGGCAATAATCAGTATCCGAAATCCCAGGTGGAAATGGAGATGTTGGATAGGAGGGCCTTCTCGAGACAAACTCAGACTGAGGCCAAGTTTACTTGTGACCAGTATTTACTACAAACTTACGATGTGGTTATTCCCTCCTCCCTGAAAGGGATTGAGAGGGTGTAGACTCTTTATTTGAGGGCTCTGGAAAAATCAGGGTTTCACTCTAGCAAAATGTAATTCTTTCCTTTCCCAAATGGCATTTCAAAGACATTTCAAGTGCTCCTATTACCAGATATTAAGCACTTCAGGAAGAAATTATCTAAATTTCCCAATTTGCTCCTTAAAGACTTCTTTCAGACTCTTTTCAAATTTTCCTGTGGAGTGCAGATTGTCTTGAACAAAACATGAATTTACTTAGGTAGTGGAAACATCTCTGAGAGATTTCAGTGCTCCCAACATGTGATCAATTAGAACACTGATCCAAAACAGGGTTATGGTAGATTTCTTGAAAGTTTTATAGAAAAGGGAAAGTCTAAATTTATCATTAGAGAGAATAATTTTCTAAATATTTTATCAGTAAAATAGGTGGCCATTTTTGCATGTTCATAAATCTGCAACGAGTACCCTTGAACAAGTCTCCTATCAGGTGAGAAAAGTTCTGTCAGGTAGAGACACGCAAGTGACATTACAGGGATAAGGATTATAAATATCTTCAATGTTTCTCATCACAGTGAAATTTCTCCTGGAGTTTTATTAATGTAACATTGCTATCAACAAGTTATCAGATACTTAACTTTTACCACCAAGAGCTCTTGGTTGTATCAAATCTTCATTCTGTCTCACAATGACTGGGATATTATCTTGTGTTCTTTAGTCACTCCTGGAGGGAGTCCTGGTGGTTTAGTGGGCTACCCATTGAGTTACCAGGGAAGCAGTTCAAAACCACCAAGTACTCTGTAGGACAATGATGAGGCTTTCTTCTCCTGTAAAGCGTTACCGACTGGAAGACCCACAGTGACAGTTCTATTCTGTTCCACATATATGGTCAATATGTGTCAGAATAGACTCAAGGATAGTGAGTTTGGATTTTTTGGATTCACTCATGTGGTCTCCATGTGCTGCAGAGAATTATAGTCTATCAGGTTTTCATCATTGTAATCATGGGAGCAGATCATTAGACCCCCCGAGACAACACCCTCCCTCACCCAGGCCCCATTGAACCACTGGTTGATTTTGAATCACAAGCCACTTGAATAGCAGGCAAGTCCAAACCAGCTGCATCACTCAGAGACCTTCATGAGGCCACCGTGGGTCAGAATCAAGTCAAAGACAAAGGTTTGGTTGTTATTGTGGTTAAATCTGTTTCTTACTCAACTCGTTATTGCCTGGTAGGCCTTTCCTTTTCTTTCTATCTATCTCAAGGAGGGAACTATGTTTCCTACCCCTGTTCCTCTGTGGCTCTCCTCAAGACTCCTAGAAAACACTTGGACTCTGCCCTTGTGAAATGAGAGCCTCAAATGCATCACTTCCCTGAAAACACAGCCTACCAATGAACTGTCAACTTCAGAAGTCAACTAACAGCAAACCAACTTCACCAATCTGACATTTCACGAGCGCAGCTTTGTCTTTGGAAAAGATCTAGAGCCCTATTATTCTCGTAGATTCTCTTTGAGTGGCCATGACACAGTGTGACCTCATGTTCAACAGAATCTAGCTCTTCCGGTTCCTGTGCCATCCTTATGATTATTGCTCTGGTGAAGCTCACTGTTGCAGATGCTGTGCTGATCCATCTAATTGAAGAGCTTCCTAACTTTGCTGGCTTGATTTAGCAAGCATAATGTCCTTCTTCAAAAATTGGTGCCCCTGATAATATGTCCAAAATATGGGAAATGAAGTTTTCATTCTTGCATCTAAGGAATATTCTGCTTCAGGGCTGTCTGTTACAATGCAGTGCCTCAGTTATCATTAAAAGCTAATTGAAGCTCAGATAAGACCATGAATGGAAAAGGACGGTATGCTACGTGGAGAGATGTTGATTTTTAATTAGATGTCAAGTAGAAAAGTAATCAATGTCTTGCAATAAAAATAGTAGATAATAGTTATTATGTATAGAACACATGATGTATTATGCTCTAAACAAAGCATTTTTGCATTCACTATTGCAATTACTTTTACATGTTTTCCCACACATAATAAAACAAATAAATAAATAGAAATAGTGAGGTAGGCATTATATCTATTTAACAAATTTTGAAAATATTTTTAAATTTTTTAATTGGCAAAATATTTGAAAATATATTTTACTCAAAATATATGGGTAGCAAATAAGAATGTGTAAAGATCATCAACATGATTTTCAGCAGAGGCATTGACTACAGAGTCAGCCAGGAACTCTGTGGGGAAGATAGGGTGTTATATTGATTATGGTGGTAGTCATATGCCCTTATGCATTTGCTCAAACTCATCATACTGTACCATTTCAAAGGAGACATCATTTCCCATGTATAAATTTTACCATGATAAACCTGACTTTCAAATTTTTGCCTAGTATGTTTATAATACCTTTGCTGTATTGTATCTTCAGCATCTCAGAATAGGGTCTGACATAAAATAAGCATTCAGCAAATTAATGTTGAATGAACTAAGAACAAAGGTGATGCTGTGATAATAGCAATGACATATGTTGTTCATTTCCCAGTTTTCCTTACAATAGTCCAACTCTGATCACTCGCGCCTGGCACCATTTCCGGAAGCTAACGCTTATGCAAGTGATATTTCTGTGAAGCCGACCCATGAGTAATTTCTGAGTAGGTATTAAAACACCCTCACGTCTACAAGTCTAATATATTAATAAATGTGCTGTTTTCAATAAGACATCTAAATTTGCATGCACCATCCTACTTGTAATGTTCAGTACTCAATTTTTTAATGTTTCTTGGACACTAGCCAGTAAGTCCGAGTCCCTGGCTGGTTCATCTATTACTTTCTCACCACAATAGATTTGGTTCTCTGCCAAGAAATGGACTAATATTGCATACAGAAACCATGGAATGCCTTTTCTGATCTTCTGATATTTCTTTTCCAAGTGAGAGTGGGGAATGTCTGTATGCACACACACGCACACTCACTCACCTATCTGTACATACAACATACCCAAGTTAGGTAAATATTTTTCTATTGGTGTTACGAATATTGGGTGCCCTCTCTAATGCAAGTGCTTTGCCTATCCATTTACATGGTCCTCTCACCCTGTGGACTGGAAGGGAACAGTGAATTGTAAAATCTCATAATGATCAAAGATGATGCCTCTGTGTAGTTTAAAAAAAGGCGGGGGGCTGTAGGAGCCCTCATTTCCACAGGAGAAGCACATTTTCTGCATTTGATTTGGCACATTCTCAGCATCTTAATTTCCGTGATTCCAAAATGAGATGCTTACAGGAGGAGAAAGGTTCTGTGTTGGAGAGGGGGCATTTACCTCCCCCACCTTCATTTCCCTTAAAACAGAAGCCCAGAACTAATGAACGCTATTAAAGATACTTGTAGAAATGATTCTGATTTGTATCTGATGACTAACCTATTATTGCACTTCTTGGGCAGAGATTAATGAGAAATTCTTAAGGAATAAAGACTCTAACAAGCCTTAGAAATATGTGTGGGCCCGGACTGTACCATGTGACCTCAGAAAGCTGAACCCTGGCTGTTAATATCTTTGACTAATGAACCAAGGCTACAGTCCGTGCTAGCAAAGTGTCAAGAAATAAGTAACCAGAGAGGTGACCTTTTAACATGCTTCTAAATGTAATTTTTAACAGAACAGTGTCAATAAGTTCAAAATCCCATATGCTTTTGATCTCATATGGAAGTGCCATGCATCGCTATCTGACAGGAGAGGGAAGAAGAGAAGAAAGCTAGGGGAAAGGCATACAAAAAGGGATAGAAAAGAAAAATCTACAACTACGACACCAAATATTGTTTTCTTTGATTGCATAAGAAAATAAGAAGTCTTGATTCACTATTTCAGCACTTGAATTATCACAAAAAATATAATTAAGAATTTAACATAATAAAAATAATCTAATAACTATTGTCCTTGACGAGTTTTGAGATTTACAGTCTGACTGATCAATCCTCCTCTTTCCCTCCTGAGCTCCTGAATTTTCCACATTCATCTGTAGTGTTAGAAAACAGACCCTGTGGCACATTGCTTAAGTCATGGAGAACCTCCGTATTATTTTTTCATTTATAAAATGGGGATGATACGAAGATCTTTATTGCACTGCTAGGGAAAAACAAAAACAAAAACCCAAACCTGTCAACCTGCCAGCACTGTACCCGATCAATCAGAAGTATTTAAACCGGTTACCTGTTTAGTATAGTGAATGCTAGTAGTATTGTTGTTTACATGATTTCCTACATTTTCTGTATCCCTTTCGTTGTTGTTAGCTGTTATCAGCTCAGACTGTCGATGCTTTAAACCACCCAGGGACTCCCCTAATCCTCTTAAGTACAATTGTTTCCACATCCACTGTAAGAGAACAATTTAGAGTCACACCTTCCGCTCGGACCCTTGTGTCCAGTACACTGCCTCCTGCAGGTTGACCGGAATGTGCAACATGAATGGTCATGGTGGATCCATGTTTCAGCAAGCTGATTAGGTTTCTCAAAATATGAAGCAAAATCCCTAATACAGCAAAGCAACCAGACAGTGAAAAACAGAGATCCCCTCTCCAGTTGGTGATGATTCAGGGATGATGTAGTCCTGTAGGGGTAGCTCAACATGAGCCTTCTTTCAGAGCAGAGCTCCAGGGCTGCGCTCGGAGGGGCACACCTGCATGCAGGTGGTTGTCAGGTGCTGGTCCTTGGTTCCCAATCACGATGAATCTGTGCGCAGCAGAATGAAACACCGCCTGGACCTGCACCAGCCTTACCGTGGCCGCCTTTCAGCCCAGGGTGCGATTCAGCCAGTTTGCACCGGTTTGCCAAAAACCAAGACCTAATCACAAATGTACATTCCGTACTCTTTTTTAGGTTCATCCATGCAGCAGTGTATTCTAAGCACCCATAGTGATGTTTAGTTTGTCCATGGGTATAAAACGTTGAAGGAATTATGCTTGTAATATTTATTTATTTATTCATGTCATAAAACTTGTTATACTTTTAATGAAATGCTACATCTTTATTCCTTTGTCTGTTACTTCAGTAAACACACACACACACATACACACATATATATAAAAGACATAAAAATATAAAAACAAACATAGAAGCAAAAGAAAGCGAAAGCATGTCAACCAACCAGGGACATGAAACTTTCACCAGCTCTGCCAACATCGAAGTTTGAAGCATCCAGTCTTCCGTCATCCCCCTGACCCACTGTCCACCCTTCACAGGCATACGAGGTGGTGGAACATACCCTAGCTTGAGTCAGGCCCACCTTAGTCCTCAAAGTCACACCTGAGCTCTTTTACACTTTAAAGTGTTCTTGTGTAGCTGATCTACCAGGTGCAGTACCTTTGATTTCTTGACTGCTGCAACCAGGAATGTGGAAAATTAATCCTTGATAGCTTCAATCTTTTCTTCACTATCATGTTATTTATCTAATGTTATTTACCACTCTAGTGGTGAGGATTTTCGTTTTCTTCATATTGAGTTGCACACCATAATGAAGACTGCAGTCTTGGATTTTTATCAGCAAGTGCTTGACTTCCTCCTTACTGCCAGCAAGCAAGGTTGTGTCATTCGTACATTACAGGTTGTTAATAAGTTCTCGTCCAATTCTCATACCACTTTCTTCCTATAATCCAGCTGTGTTAGACCAGGATGCCTAGAAAAACAAACCCAGTGACACTCATATCTGTTTAAGAAAGGACTTTATATCAACAAGGCACCCCAGCTTAGTTCAATGCAAGTCCATGGGTTCAGTGCTAGCAGAATCCCCCGGTAGACTGCAGTCCAGTGAAGAAGAATGGTGAGGGCAAATGTAGAGAGATCACAGGCTGGTGGGTGCAGACTCATGTGGATCCATTCAAAGATGAAGGCGAAGGACAAGAGAGAAAAGTTCTCAGTGCCTCTTATAAAAAGACAGCAGTTGCCAGGAGGCATCAGCAGGCTACCTACCACCTAACTGTCAGGTTGGACTCCATCCCTACACATCCATACAGGTACCATCAAGTTGACATAAAATCTAACCACCACACAAACGTCTCAAATCATTTGCTCAGTGTGCAAATTGAATCAATATCATGAAAAGACACAATCCTGGTACATACCTTTCAAGTTTTTAAGCACTTCCTTGTTCTGTTCAAACAACTGCCTCTTGGTCCATGCACAGGTTTCACAGGAGCACAGTAAAGTGTTCGGGAACTCCAGTTTTTCTGAGTATTATTCATAGCTTATTATGAAGTACATAGTCAAATGTCTTTGTACAGTCAGTAAAACACAAGCAGATTGGCGATAAACTCTGCTTTCAGCAAAGTCGACCTGAGATCAGCAATGATATTTCTCAACCTCTTCTGAATATGCTTTAGCCGGCAGCTCTCTGTCGATTTATTGTTGCAACAGTTGCCAACTTTTCTTGAACAAAATTTTATTTCCATGTGGTATGATTGGATAATTTCCTCATTCTATTGGGTACAAATCTGGATCTCTTCCCATCCATTGGCCAGGGAGCTATCTTCCAAACTTCTTGGCATGGGTACCAGGGCTCCCTCAACTTCTTGAACCATTTTGATTGGTATTTAATAAATTTCTGGGGTTGTGATTTTTGCAAATATACTTAGAAAAACCTATTTAGTCCAGCTTAACCCTCTTCCTTCAATCCCATTGGTACTTGATCCTTTGCTAGCTCCTGAAACGGACACTGACCAAGCCTTTTAAAATCCTGCACCTCACTCCTAAGCTCCGAGAACGACTTTATCTCCCTGAGAAAATCGTGAACTGTATCTTCATTTGTAAAATTGGTACATGATGTGCTTATTGGGAGGCAAGACAAGAGAACACGAGGGGAACTTTGGGCAGTAAAGCCCTTCCCAGTTCCTCACTGAGAAGTGAGAGACGTAGAAAGAACTCGCAGAACGTCCAGCAGGAGCACGGTTTTCTCTGTTGTTGCTGAGATCTCCAGGTGGAGCCTGCAGTCCAGAGCATAACCTAGGACAATTCTGGGTGGTCTTGTCTAGCCTGGGGCAGAAGCCAGTCTTTCTGGACCTCCTAAAACTAATTCTTAAAATCATAAGAGAAAAATTGGATTGGAGGGTAGCAGTTTGACAAGAACTGGAGCTCCTGTAAATGAATTTTCTTAGATTTGTAAGCAGGAGGAGAAGGTCAAGGGCGTATATTTTTGTTTTGCTCTGTGTTCTTATTAAAACAATAAAGAATTAGGTAAAGAAAAGACTCAGCTATCCTCACTCATATCTAATGAAATGTTAGCTGATGGCAGTGCATAAAAATTAGGGTGCTACCTACCTTCATTACCATATTTCATTTTTTTGGTTTGTTTTGTTTTTGCTATACGATCCTAAACACTTATTGAACAAAAAGTATAAATAGATCAGGTTATTATTTCTTGACATCTTGTCCTGCTGAGTTGATACACTTCTTTTTTATTTAAATTTAGGTGTGGGTTTATATTTCCGATCATGAACTTTGTATTCCACAGTCTAAACTACCCATCAAATCCCTCCATCACCTTACCCCTCCTCTCACATGTATTTCTCTTGTTGTTCCTGGGTAATCATCTTCCACTCATCTAAGTCAACACCCATCACACTTGAAGACCATCCCTCTTCCTGCCTCCCTTCTCTCCTTTGTCAAATTCCAGGCTGTTTGCTTTGGTGTGAAAGTCTTTTTATTGCTATTTCTTATTTTATTTATTTTTTGCTTTCTTACCCTAGCTGTCCTATGTGATGTTTGTCATTTTGTAGTTGACTAATTACACTCAACACAAAGCCATCCTCATGAAGTGCTTCTGGTTTCCTCAGTTTCTTTCAGCTATGCCTGCCATTCTGTTCTTTGGGCACCCAAGTTTCTATATTCATTCTTCAAAGGATAAGTATTTAGACTGTTTACATATTCTTGTGACTGCAAATAGTGTTACGATGAACATGGACTACCTTTAAATTTGATGGGTATTAAAACAAAAAAAATGACTCACTAAGGTGGATCTGACCTTTGGTTTTGGATTATGAACCAGAGTTTGAACCAGAGAGATGTGAGGAAGTGAAATTGCTTAATATAGCTTTTCTATGCATGTCTTCACTCGACACAACAGACTATGCATAGCCTTGAGAAGAATGGGGACGTCACAACAAGGCTTTGCGTTCCTGTGGAACCTGTGCATAGATTACAAGGCAGTTTTGCAAACAGAACAAGGCACTGTTGCATGGTTGAAGGTCAGGCACTGTGCACCAGGATGGTATCCGCTCGCCTCCCTTATTCAGTCTGTATGCGAGCAAATACTCAGAGAAGCTGAATCATATAAAGAAAAATGTGGTATCAGGATTAGAGAAAAAATTATTAATAAGTACGGTATGTCGATGACACCGTCTTGCTTACTGGAAGGGAGGAAGATTTGAAGCACTTGCTGCTAAAGGTAAAGGACCCCACCTTCAGTAGGATGGCAACTCAATACAAAGAAACCCAAATCCTCACAACAGCAGGATAAATGGAGAGAAGATTGAAGTGGTCAAGGATTTCATCTGGTTGGGGTCCACAACCAATGCTCATGGAAACAGCAGACAAAGGACGCATGGCATGAGGTCCATCTGCTGCAGGAGACCTCTTTACGGTGTTGGAAAGCAAGTATGTTACTTTGAGGACTAAGGTATGTCTTATCTAAGTCATGGTATTTTCAATTGCCTCATATGCATGTGAGAATTGGATATTAAATATGGAAGACGGGAGAAAACACCAATGCATTTGAACTCCGGTGGCGGTGAAGGATATTGAAAGTATCATGGACCGCCGGAAAGAACAAACCGATCTTTGTTACAAGAAGTACAGTCAGAATTCTCCTTAGAAGCGAGGAGGGCAAGAGGCGGTCTCACAGATTTTGGACATGTTTTCAGGCGTGGTCATTCCCTGACAAAGTACATCATGCTTGGCAGTCAAAAAAAAAGGATCCCCCTCCTCCATGAGATAGACACCTAGCTACAGCCCTGGACTCTAAGATCACACCAATTGCAAGGATGGTGCAGGACAGAGTGGAGTTGCCTTCTCTTGTACATAAGGGGAGACTCAATGGCTCCTAAGGACAACCACAACCCCCATGCCTTTGGGACTTCCACCCAATGATTAGGTGGGACCATGCCAAAAGGTTGTGTAAAACTCTGATAGGAGGGCTGGCCAGTTGTCTCATCCACTGGGTCTATCAGCATGAGTCATCTCAGAAGCAGGAACCCAATAGCCAAAACCCTCAAGGAAAAAGTACCGCTTAAATAGGAATTTGAATTATTTTGCTGGTGGATAATCCAGAAAGTCCCAGTGGACTTCCAATGGCACAAACACATCTGTCTGGGAAGAAGTCCAGCCAGAATTCACCCGAGAACCAACGATGGGGAGTTAGGGAAAAGCAGACCTTGGGAATGGGCATGATGCTTGATAGAAGGCAGCACAACAGAGGGAGGCCCGAGACAAGATGGATGGACACACAGTGGCTGCAACAATGAACTCAAAGACAAGAACAGTTGCGAGGATGGAGCAGGCCCAGGAAGTGGTTTATTCTGTTGTACAGAAGGTCACTATGGATGATAACCAACTGAACAGCACCTAACAACAACGGAGCCTATGTGAGGTTCCTGGCTGAGGTGGCAAAAACAGCTGGGGCACGCGAGTCTGCAGAGCCCACTGAGACCAGGAGGAAGAGCTGAGGAGCAGCACGAAGACGACGCAGAGCAGCAGGCTTCCCAGCACAGACTCGGGACCACAGGGCCAGAGGACAAGGCCCAGAGAGAGATGCAGGAGACCATGGCTGAGACATGGCTGAGAGAAAAAGCGTGGTAACAGTTTGTTCGCTCATAGCTTCCCCAGTAAACTGTCTACTTCTGAGCCTGCTCTTTGAGTTCTGTGTGGCCACGGCACTGCCTTTGTAACTCAGCAGAAGCCGAATGCCGTAGAAGGCATTGTGCCTATCAGAATAGGTTGAAGAAGGATGTGGAGCCTCACCTCTGTCTTGTGGCAATTGGCTGTGGGCTGGTGTGGAGCTGACCTGTCTTGCTGCCCATTAAACCCTCTCATGCTAACACAAAGGTCAGCAGTCCGAACACACCCAGAGGTTCCACCGGAGGAAA
Source organism: Echinops telfairi (assembly GCF_000313985.2). Taxonomy (NCBI): domain Eukaryota; kingdom Metazoa; phylum Chordata; class Mammalia; order Afrosoricida; family Tenrecidae; genus Echinops; species Echinops telfairi. The sequence continues at coordinate 12,837,434 of NW_022106471.1, forward strand.
TACCTGGTAGTTTTACCTGGCACCCTTCACGGTTATAGTGCTTATCTGTCTTCTACGGTTTCAACGATTTAGAATGGACTCCAGAGCAAATACAAAAACAGCCACACAAACGCTTGTTAGCTTTGCTTGCAGCTGAATCGGTTCCTACCTGATACGCTCGTGCCTGTACCTGTGCAACCAACGAACAGAAACGTGCGGTGTCCACCAAAGGGAACGCGTCATATGAAATTCACTTCTAGTGCCCCACTCCCACCGCGCCTCCTTTTCTGAGGTCCTCCTCATTGACAGCAATAGCTGCAACCCAGCCATGAACAGCCACAGGGCCACTAAACGCCAAATGGCAGTCAGTGCATTTTAAGGTCAAACAAAAACAAAGGCAAGACACTCCGTGGATCCCTGGACAAAAACCACATAAATGTTCAAATAACCTGTCAACATTATGACAAAAACAAGCAATTGCAAGCATTAGTTTCAGTGGAGAACTTGCACCTCATGCGGTGCTTAGCTTTTTACATGTAAACATCTTGATGTAAACATCTTTCTCAGTCAATGTTCTGTCCTTCACCATGCTACATCTGGGAAAGCAGCACCGCGCTCACCGCGCATGCCCCGCTGACGAGTGCCGCACTGAGGATTCCCACGCACGTCCTTCTTACCACAAGGGCATTGCCTGTGTTGTTGTTGGCTGCCCTAAGTTGATTCCAACTCTCACAGACACTCCATGAGAGAGGAGAACTTCCCCATAGAGCTTCCAAGGTTGCCGCCTGGAAATGAGAGGAGCATTAGGTCCTGTCTCCCAGGGAAGTGAGTGGTGGATTCAAACCACAGGCCTTTGGGTTAGCAACAGAATGCTTACCCACTGCGCCTCAGGGCCCCTTGCTACGTCTTTACCGGCAATTAGTGGAATGAAACGATTGACTAACCAATGATTGGGTACATGACTTATGTGTTGATTCCTTGAATAAACGAAGACCACCGTGGAAAACCAGCTCTGACAGCGCCGCCTGGTTGTTCTAAAGAGTTTCCACTATTATCTGTGCACCCTGTGTGGACTGGAACACAGGGATCCTTTGGGCGATGTTTTACTTTGATGTCATTTTGCTCCTGAGGTCTATCACAGCTCATTTTTGCTCACACACCCATTTGGCCTCTGGTAGCTCCTGGGGAGGCACCACTGGTGAATTTACCGTCCCACCTCCGTGTTGTTTTCACTCTCGCAGTGGTACCGGATTTGTAGAGAGCAGGATATGTTGAGAATGCTTAATAAATGGGAGGCGTGAACACAGGGGCTAAGTAGCTGGTTCCTGGATCTCCTCGATTATCAGGAGTTCATTTTCATTTTGTTGTCACCCTTCAAACATGGTAAGTGACTCGGTGCTCAAATGGCCTTCTAGAACTGTGAACAAAAATTAGCTCACTGAAGGAAAGCACTTTACCCTTCAAGTGTGCACTACTTGTGTTTCTCACGGACATTTCTGCCACGTGCACCCGAAACACACGGAATGGCAACAGAAGAAACACCGCGATGTGTTGTTACTTGGTTATCATTCCCAAAGCATCATAGGGCTCTTGACCTTTTGCTGTTAAAGCTTTCAGGGGGAAAAATACACAAAGCACTTGAAAAAACGTGTGGGATGATCTAATTGTTAGATAACTACAAATACCAGCTGAGGAGGGAAAAAGGCTTATATATGTATGCAAATTATATATTTATATATATTATTTGTGTTTGACTCTGAATTCATATGTGAAAATACGCAGGTAGAAAATACAATCGGTGACACACTTGAAAATAAAGACTGTTATCACTGCTATTTATTATCTATACATGCATAAGATGAAGCATAGACCAGAGGAGATATTTTATTTCTCTCCCTCTCCTTATTACATTAGTGTTTAATTATATTTCCATGTGACTGAGGTCATAGAAGTTGAAATTTGGAGTTAGAGCATGCTTATGTCTAGCTACAGAGATGGCTGATTTTATTAATTTGTTAACTACCCACCACAGATAAAGCAACAGTAAGTTAACAAATATATTCTTGCATTCCCAAATATATAGTGAACGCATTCTAGGCACTGTTATTTTTAGCAAGTCCCAATCTCAAGTGCATAGCATTCTTTTTTTCTACCTCAAAATCAGATCTAATTTTATCTCAGTCTTGGTTCATCTTAGCATCATTTTCCATGCCAGTTGATTCCAAAAATAATCCCTATGTAATTACCTTTGATACCCTGTCTGACTTTCATATATCAAGTCCCTAAGCTTATTGACATTACCTCTTATCTATCTTTAAAAATTGTACCCTGCACTCCACTTTCCTCTAATTCAGTGGTTCTCAACCTTCCTAAGGCCACAGGACCCTTCAATACAGTTCCTCATGTTGTGGTGACGCCCCAACCATAAGATTATTTTCGTTGCTACTTCATACTATAATATTGCTACTGTTCTGAATCAGGCGACCCCTGTGAAAGGGTCATTTGACCCTCAAAGGGGTTGTGACCCACAAGTTGAGAACCCCTGGAGTCTAGTCTCATAACTTAAGGAGACATGTGGCAAAGAGTTTAACGTGTGGATTCAAATTGTATTTGCCTCTATTTCTCAATAGTTGTGTGACCTAAGGAAAATCTCTTAACCTTACTGAGTGTGGTTCCATTTCCACAGGACAAGGCTATTAGTGGAATTTGCACCTTAGGATTGTTGTCTTAGATGACGTCCAGCACATGGCCATGTTCTCTGGTCACGTGTTCTTATCTGTGGCTGTACTACACAGGGAGAAGCAGAACTGGATTAGGTTTGCTGTTGTTACGGTTGTGTGTCTTCCAGTTGGTTCTGACTCATGGGAACCCGGGATACAACGTAAAGAAACACTGCCCTTTCCTGAGACATGCTCAACAAGTGTTCTTATTTTGAGCCCATTATCATAGTCCTTTCTCGTTGAAGGCCTTCCTCTTGCACGGCTCCTCTACCTTACCAAGCCTGATGTCCTTATACAGGCCCTAGTGTCTCCAGATAACGTGTCCAAAGTGAGACAAAGGCTCGCCATCCTCGCCTCTCTGAAGCACGCTGGCTGTGTTTATTCCAAGACAGAGATTAGCTCCTTCAGTAGGAAAACCCAAAAGGCCATCACCAATGATGTGCGCAGCTCAGTGGGGTCATCCAAAACTCGGGTTCCCCTTTCTCTGCTCCCATCTGGTGATATGCTGTCCTACAGTTTAAGGTAGTGCTCCAGAGCATGACAGTGCCCAGTGGAGGAAGAGCTGTCTACCCCACCGTCTCTTTGTAAAAGCAGAGGAATGTCTCTCGAACGCCTCACAAGCCATCATCTCACATCTATCTCACATGCAGACCTTGCAGTCAATCACTAGCAAATTAAGTGGATTTTCACTAATCACCTTAGATGAATCGTGTTTTACCCCAGAACTGTGGATAAAGGCATGCTCCCTGAGGAGTGCATGTCTGAACAGAATTGAAATTCAAATAATGTTGGAGAGGGGAGAGCTCCATCACTGGGTAAGCTACCAACCCAGGGTGTGCAGCGGTGTCAGATTCCACGACGAAAGAAGCATAGATTTACTGGTGCTTGCTTATCGATCTGCAGAGAGCAATTTCACATATTTTTTCACCGCATCAAAACTTCTCTTCTTCATGAAGCTGACATCTGCCTCTCCCGTCCTCACAGCACCTTTCTCCTGAAAGTAAGAACTAAAGTCTCACTTTTACAAACCCGACTGGAACAGAGGGTCCGGGAAGCAAGGCAAACTGGTTTCTTTACCTTGATTTACTAATCTGCAGTGTGCAGTTTCACACGCTTTTCACTATGGGTTGTCTGCCCTGGGTGTGCAAGGAGGGATAGACGTAGTTGCAATTCAGCCCTCTGTGTCTTCATGTACACATATATTTACCTTATTTCTATACAAATATCACTGTTTTATACTTCACTTGCATGCTGCACAACCTCCCATGCCATATGGTATTTTCCTAAGGATGCTACATGGATATTTTTCAAGGCAGTATTTCACTTTCCTGTTTGCGTGCGCCTGCCAACTTTCTTGTTCTCTCTTGGACTTGAACTCTGGTTCTAACAGCAAGTCTTCACCGCTTTCTAGCAATCTTCCTTTTTACTCTGCAGACCACTTTCCCCAGGATAGGGGGAAACCCCTTCTTATCCCGGAAACCACCATTGTCAGGGTGGCTGTCCTCAGCCCGAGAGCTGAGCAGATCTGTGCCCCTCCAGCTGCAGAGAATACTCAGGTGGGTTTGAGCAGAGTGGTGCAGCCATGGGCATTCCACCCATCATCTTGCTGAACCAACATTCAAGTTAGCAGTGGAGCATTCAACTATTTTACTACCCATGATAAAAGTGTTGTCTACGACCTAACATATGCTTTGCTAGGATTCTACAAACAGCAAGTGTAGAACTGTAGTCCAATGGAGTAGGTGAGGTAAGGGAGAGTCATTAGACTTCCCCCAAGGGTTGTGTCTCTCTGTCAATACATTTTAAAAGCAGTGTGTGTATTACAGAGAATATTAGCTTACATATATTTTCTGATTTTTTGACACATTCCTCTCAATGAAATTGGTAGATTTTTCTATTGGGTGTAAGGATACATAGAAATAACTGCAATAAAATAGTATCTATATTTATGACTACAGATGTAATGATATGGCCCTTTTTAGGTGCACTGAGTTTACTCATAGCAACCCATGTACACTAGAACAAAACACGCCCGGTCCGGGCCATCTTCACAATCATTGCTGGGTTGGAACCCAGCCTTGCAGCTACTGTATCAACACATCTAATTGAATTGAGAATCTTTCTCTTTTTCACTGAGCCTCTATCTAACTATGGATGATGTGTTAGGCTTATTGTGCCAAGCTGGCCAATAGGAACATGTGGGGTTAATCAGGTCGCAGTTTGATTGGAGGGCAAAGAGATAAGTGGCTCTGCAAAGCCTACCCGCGCCCCCCTTGCTCTCTGGTTCTCAGAATAGCTTGCTGCTACATCCAGGCCTGCTTTGCTAAACTCCCAAACTATTGACTGTTGCTGACCCACCCTGCTGTTTGCTGCCTGTGGGCAGACTCTGCCTGAGGGAGGACTCTGTTTGCTTCCTTGACCTTGGACGCTGCAGCCCAGGTGAGTTGAAAGGCTTCCAGTATATTAACTGTTCCAGGAAAGTGAGTTGAACTGAGCCCTCTATACAGCTGTGTGGACTAATTAGCTGTCATTTTCCTCCTCGCGGTATAAACCTTTCCATATATCTATAATCATAAATGTCCTGGTTTTGTTTCTCTAGAGAATCCTGCCTAACACACATGATGTCCCTCTTAGGAATTGTGCCTACTGATACATGAGACAAGTCTCACCATGCTCTCTTCCAAGGAGCTTTCTGGCTGCATTACTTTCAAGACAGATTTACTGGTTCCTCAGGAACTTCATGGTGTATTCGTGATTTTTCGAAAGAATGCACAACAAGCTAGGGAATGGTCCATATAGACCAAAGTTTTAATCAACCCCCCCCCCACCCCCAGCCCAGTCAATGGTGTCCCGCTTTAAATCGGGTCACCTTCCCATAGCACATATGTAGAACTTCCACCTTACCATAGCACATATGTAGAACTTCCACCTTCCCATAGCACATATGTAGAACTTCCCCGGAGGATTTTCAAGGTTTCAGATCGTTACAGGTATAGACTGATACATCTTTCTCCCACAGAACAGCTGGTGGGTTCGAACTCTCAACCTTTTGGTTAGCAACCGAGTGCTGAACTACTGTGCCACTGATGTCTCTTCACAGTGACTTTAATGATGCTTATTGAGCTTTCTAAAGACAGTTCTTTAAAAAAGAATAAAATCTATTTGATGATTAATGATACATTGATTGAGAATTAACAACTATCTTGTTTATACAATTCATTTAAAGGGCTGTTAAGCCGCAAGCCACGATTTAAAAAATGATCTAGGCTCAGTTTAGCATTCATTACACTAAGCATCCCAGCCAATGGCAGTCCTGAAAAGTAAATATCACTTCATCAACAAAACACGGAAATACTAATTGACAGCTGGCTGAGTCCAATCAGATCTCTCTGCAGACAACTAACTGGCTACTTTTACAGCATCTGTTTCATTTTGCTAATCAGCCCTGCTTCTGTCATTTGCTCTTTTGAAAAACAGATGAGAAGAACCGAGAGCATATGAACCTTCAAAAAAATAAAATAATTAAATGCCTGTGTGTCTGTGTAGTTTTAATTTAGTTTGTAAGATGCGAAGACTAGGATGATGCTATTATTTATCCCCAAAGTCCTTGAGAGATACGTGTGAAATGGAGTCAAGTGTGTGAGGATAACATTGGACTCTCTGATGCCAGGAACTCCAATTTTTAAAAAGGAAGACATACATTTATTAAATGTATGTTAAAATGTATTAAATGCATATTAAATGTTATTAAATGTATATCTTAATAATGTGGGGGGAAATTTGCTGCAAAATTCATCACTTGCACAGAAGGACACAGTAACCTGGCTCAAGTGTTCCTTTTCTCCCATTAATATTGCTGTAGACACAATCTTTGATTAATTGCATTGACCATAGGGAAGGTTCACTTTAGTGGAAAACACAACATATTATTATCATTACTATTAATAGTATGGTGATGATTAGATTTAGAATTTCCCTTGTCATCCACCCATCCAATGTCCATAGTTCATCACAGCCTGTCTCTTCCTCACACACTCTCACAAATGAAGAGTCGCAAAGGAAACACAACAGGAGAAAGACAAGAAGATACAACCAGAGGGAGGTAGGGGAGACCAGTGTTTGCCTACAGGGTTTTCTACCTTTGAACCTTCCAAATGAAACTTTACACATTGTCTTTTGACATTATGCAGCTCAGAATCCTGAGAGCTCTCCGTTTAGACAACTAAATTATTGCTTGTCAATTTAGCTTGGGATGAAAGACAGGCATTGTTTCACAGTAAAACTCCACTTAGGCCTTACATTGACTTTACATCCAATCTCAGCTTCTTGTTGTAGGCTGGCATTGAAGTGTATCACAATGGGAATGATCAGCCAGGGCCCCAACAGTCAATCCACACGAGATCCTTCACCTGGGTGCCTCCAGATGGGCACGCCTAGCACCACTTAAAAGCAATTGAGATAAAGACTCCTTTGAGCTTCACAGGTTAGGGCTCTGGCAGATATTTCACCGCCATTTTGCCTTCAACAAAGATCCAAACTGAGCAAAGTAGAAAAATCCCTTTTTGCTTCCTTAGAAGCTGCTGCAAGACTTCCGGATGCATTCGCATTTCCTTGGACTGTGTTTTAATGTATTAAACAGTTATCTGCTCTTGCATTTCCACACCAGGGAGCTGATGTGGCGACTCTCTCTCTCTACAGAAAACCCTGCCAGAGTACGTACGCATTTACAGCTCTGACTGGAGGAGTGTGATGTACAGGACGAGCCGAGTGACTAAAATGATCTCATTACAGGCTGAACAAGAAAACTTTCCCACAAGCCTCTTCACACCACTCTCCTCCTTCACCCCGCCGTGGTTTCACCATCTCCAGCAACATGTAGCCTCACCCATGTAACAGAGAAAGCTGGTCAACCAGACTTGCTGCCAGGGTGTAGGAGATATCTCAACAGGTCTAAACACAACACAACACAAAGCATGATTCTAATCCAGGTGTACGCCAGTTGGCTTCTGTACAAAAGGAGTAGCCGGCCATTACTTAACATGCGACCATAACTTAACATTACTTAACAGAGTGACCATTATTTGCAGTCCCTGGTGCACACAATAAACGTTTGGCAACTAACCGAAAAGCTAGTCATTTAAATAGGACCTAGAGGTACTTCAGAAGAAAGGCCTGGCAAACTGCTTCCAAAGGGTCTCAATAATAAAAACCTATTGGAGCATAATTGTGTCTGCGACATCCGGTGTGGATTGACTCTAGAGCCCCTGGGTAAGGTCCCTTCTGGGTGCAAACCCATCCAATGCCAAGGCGTGGCAACCTACCTTCGTAATGATTATCTTGCTGTTGTGCGGTGTCATCGTCTCTCGGCAACCCCTCATGAACGAGTAGAATCACCCCCATGGGGTATTCAAGGCTGACACTCTTCCAGGGCCTCTTCCAGAGAGCCAGTAGTTGAAATCACGGAGCAGTCTCTCAGTTCTGCTCTGCCCCCGACGTGGGTGTCCCATGAGTAAGAATCCACATGATGGCAATGCAATTTTGTTCTCACAATCATGTAGCATAGCTGTCCTACTGATTGAACTATGAAAAACTAACCATTCTTTAAACACTGCTGGTGCAGTGGTCCTGTGCTCGGCTACTATTTGGCCAGCAGTTCAAGCTTTCAGGCTGCTGCCTCAGAGAAAGACGTGGCAACGTGTTTCCGTGAAACTTCAGCTTGTGAAAACCTCCGAGGCTGTCCTACACTGCTATTGGCTGGGTAGGAGTCAGACGCTAATCAGAGTCAATAGGTAAAGTGTGTTTCGAGGTCCTGGGACCTACATCTGTGGATAATCAAGCAGGTTTCAAAACAGAGCTCTCGTTCCTATGTGAATCGAGTCAGCTGAGTCGGGGGTTCCAAAGCCAGTCCCTTCTGGTTTTTGAAAATTGTCGAACAGAAAAAAAGGCCCGCAAGAAGCTTTCGAAAATTTGCGAGAAAGTCCCAGGACTGCTACAGTTCACTTTTCCTTAAACTTAGTGAAGCTCCTTTGCGTACAGGAGGAAGTTTTTAAGGAACACAGAGGGCTTCTCGGGACAATTGACAAGGAAAGACCTAGAATCTCCTGAATTGTGAGAATTTAAAGGCCCCATAGTAGTATTTTTATTATTGCAATGGAAGTAATCGGACAACGTCCAAATACTCCCAAACCCAAACCAAACTTACTGCCGTCCAGTCGATTCCTAATCAGAGCGACCCTCAAGGACAGGGTACAGCTGGGTCTGTGACTGTTCTGACCCTGCAAACATCCCCCAAACTTCCAGACTCACTGCCATAGACCTGACGGTGACACACAGGGACCTGAGAGGGCGGGGTAGAACTGGTCCTGTGGGGTTGTGAGACTGGAACTCAAAGTCTTCACGGGAGTAGAAAGCCCGTCCTTCTCCTGCGTACAGCTGGTGGTTTCCACCTGCTGGCCTTGGGGGTCGCGGCCCTATGTGCCGCCCACTCCGTGCCATGGCTCCCCCTCATAATATTGACAAGTGACCATGCAATGAATTTAAAATAATGAATATTTAAAAGTGAAAGATGCCCCAGGGATCAGCTAGTTTACTGCATACCCAAATTCAACCACCTTTTTTAGAATAAATCTCTAGATACCTTGATAAAAATGTGCTTAGGGTAGATCAAAACTAGATTTCTGATCAGAGCTAGGCTTCTGACTGATAAACGAGTTCTAATCCTACTTGTCTTGCGCTGAATGATTTACCAGAATAATGTTTCAAAGTCTACAGGGTCCCATGGGTTTTCGTCATCAGGTCATTTGTGGTGTGTGTGTGTGTGTGTGTGTGTGTGTGTGTGTGTGAGATTGGTGCTATGTTGGGATCAAGATTTAATTCAGATAATTTTGTAACCAAGTAATGATTATACTTTGCTAAAATCCATAGTCTCAGTTCAATCTTTAATGTAGTGAGTTATTTTTTAAATACTATTTTTTCCCTAAAATGTCTTTGATTAGAATGGTGGCTCAGTCACAAGGTTCTATAAGTATGTGAGCTTCCATAAGTAAAGAATCCATTTCTTAAAAAAAAAAAAAAAGAATCCATTTCTTTCAGTGGGATTATAAAAGATGTTAAAGTGGACATGTATTTATTGTACATTTTTCTGTGCCTGGCATAAGAGGACACAATGGTGGCAACCCCGGCTCCTGGCACAATGGCTGGGATGGAGCAGGACGAGGCAGGGGCTCTTCTGTTGGACACACGGTCACTTCCAGCCGGAATCAGCACGGCGGCACATAACCACAGCAACGCCTGCTCGTCTTCAATGGCTAGTTTTTTTTAATTATAATTCAAAATTGCTTGATTTAGATTTCTAACTAGCTATAAACTATATTCTAAAATATATTTATTGCCCTTGGTAACACTGCCTATTAACTAACCAAATTATTCTTATTCCATCTTGGCCTTAATGTTTGACCAGGAGTGAAAGGATTAAATAGGGACATGACTGATCAAATCCTGTGCTATGGCTCTATAATCGACAGCAGGGCCAGGCATAATTGAGAAGAACCATTGAGTTTCCTTGAGCTCAAAATCTCCTAGTGGAGAAAAAGTCTGTTAAAATAAATAACCAACTGTGTTTTTACATGCAAAATGGAAATGCCAATACAACGTTCTTGTAGAAACCAAATGAAACCAGAGGTGACGGTAATAAACTTTTAAAAGCAATGTGTAAATAGAAAGACAGTAAGTGCAGCAATAACAGCTATAACAAAGAGTAACTCCGAAGAATACTACATAGTTAGAGGTTAGAGTAAGGATATCAGGTCAGTTCTTAGCAAACAAACACAAAGATCTTCAGGTGCTAGGGCCAATGATGCGAGACATAAAACATGCAGTAATTGACAAGCAAGAGTATCCCTGCTGGCCTTTAGCTCTTACTCTGCCTATAAAAATAACTTCATTCACATTCATGGTTGATAATGAAATGGGAGTTTCATCACGTTGCCCGACTCCTGACCTCAGTGCTGACCTCTAGATCACCTCTCAGTCAAAATGCTAGAAGATTCACTGAAGGAACACAGTTGTAGCTGGATTCGGCTGATTTCCTGAAGAGGAAGCCAGAGGGTCGTATTTCCAATGGTTGTCAGAATCTTGTGGTTGAGCACTCCTGTGGCCTGAGTGGTGTTGATGACATCATCAATCTTTCAGTCTGTTGTCAAGTTTCTTTATTGTACATTGCCCAGACAGCTCCTGAAATATTTTTAAAAATGGAAAAGATTAAGTTATCCAAATTTCTTTACAGGGCAAAATAGTGCAGTTTATATCTAGTCTGAAAGGGAGCTTCGAGAAAAATTTGGAATGCAGCTGAATAAAAAGTCACCACAAGGATTCTGGCCAGCCCTCAAGTGGAGGGTGTGGCGTGGGTGAATTTTCTCACGAACTTTCTCTGTTTATCTGACTACCAGGCAACTAGCTGTTCAAGGACCCAGCCGTTAGAAGCAATCGACCAATGAGGTTGGAAAGGTGTCTCTGTATGATTAACTAAAATCTCTCTCTTTATAAATAAACTTGTTTTTCTTAGGATAGCAAAGTAAATAAGTAAAACTAAGGCAGATTATAAGAAATCACACAAACAAAATACAGGTGAGTTAATGTATTGAGAAGCCCAGTCAAAACACCCCATAAGGTATCATATAACAATTGAACTCGAGTTCTGGGACCATGGACACATGGTGTACGTATGATATTCCTCCTCAGGAAATTGTCTTTGTCAAATAGCCATTTTAGGGACTCTCTAGACATAAAAGAGACTCACCTGGACAACCTCTTAATAATCTTTAGGATTTGTAGACATAATTTTTTAGGTATCCGCTGCCTGGCATCACCAGGCATTTACATTTCAATAAAAATTGTATTGATGAAGCATCTACTCATCAAAAAGTTGTTTTCTCTCTTCCAAATACTTCATCTTTAGTATCCATGGAGATAAAGTTGAAATTCATTCAATTAATATTTAAACTCCCTTTCATTTTGACTTCAACCTACCAACATTTTATCTTTGCGCACTAGAGCAAGAGTTGGCCAACATTTATGGAAAGAGGCCAGATAATAAGTTTGGGGCTTGGGTTTTTTTTAGGTCTTGTGGGCTATTCAGTCTCTGTGGGAATAACTCAACGATGCCTTTGCAGCATGTACTCAACCATGAGCAATATGGAAATGGATGAACAACACTGTGTTTTAATAAGACTTTATTTGTGGAAATGGAATTTTTTTTTACATCATTTTCATTTGTCATAAAATAGGCTTCTTTTAATGTTTTCCAGCCATTTACATTTTTAAAACTATTCTTAGCTGATGAGCTGTACAAAAACTAACTATGCATCCAATTTTGCTTGTGAATTGTAGTTCACTGAGAAAGTGGCATGGAGGACAACATTTGCCCTCCTCCAGCTTTAGTCGGGAGAAGGAAAATCCAAATTAGCGCAAGGCCAATTACAGTGAGAGGTGTGTCCACCCTCCATCCCTTTTTACCCCATTCTGACACCAACCTATGACACTCTGCTTGTCTGTCTGGGCTCAATAATCTACTGCTGTGGCCACACAAAACTCAGACATTACTCACAAATTATGGGGCTTATTAGGGAAGTAAGCAGGTTATCACAAGTCAGGATAAGAGAACATTAAGCAGACAGTCTTTGCTTCACAGCTTCACCTCTTCTCAGTGACACATCTCGCTAGTCCTCAGCTTCTCAGACATGCAGTCCGTTGGTCTCCACCTCCACGGACAAGGAAACGGGCCAGCCTTCTGCCTCAGTGATGCAGCCAGCTGCTCTCCGCTTTGTCTTGGCATGGCTCCTCTGCTTTGTCCCATGGTCACTGTGTCTTAGCCTCTGCTGTCTCTTGTCTGGGCCTCCACCACTTTAAGCAGGTATCGCACGCATGCTCCATCGGTAGCTCTTCTTTCTTGGTGATCCTGGGATTCTAAGACACTCTCTTCTTATGGCCAGGGGAAGGGAAAACTGACTGATCTCTAAGTTGGAAACCTCTGCACCTTATTTGCATTGTCCTATCAATCTGTTGGTGGGAGTTACAGAGAAATGCATAGAATAATCATATTAAGAAATTTCACTTTATCACATTCACTGACCCATGCACTAGATGGATTGAATAAGCGTATTATTTTTTTTTTCTGAACAGGACATGAGGTTCCATACTTTCATAGCTTTCCCTAGAAGTTTCCATTCCTGCAGTATCTTTCTTGCTTTTCTTGGTCGGACTATTATTCTTCCTCTGAAAGTCAGCTCCAGTGACACTCGCTCTGAGAAGCCTTCCACGATGACAACTCAGGCTTGCGTGCAAAACCAAGTTCTTATTCCATCAGATTCTAGGGTTCCTTAGCACCCGCTGTTGTAGAATCCGGTGGGGGAGGGGCGGGACTTAGAAAGCTTTTGACAAGTATTTCTTGAATTCATTCATTCATGCTAACACACAACCGAATGGTTTGTATCACAATTGCTTTTGTTATTCCTGTGGCCTGGAATCCATGGGTAGCTAGTTGGGGTCACCATTTTCTCCCCTAGGGAGTGTTTGGGACGTGAAAATATTTGAATAGCTCTTATGTATAAATATTTAGAAAGGATAACTCAGAAACTCACTCACAGAGACCAGATCCCATGGTTCTTGGGCATTCTTACACTTCTGGGTTGGAATGGTTTCATCGGATTCTCTAACACAGTAGACATGCCCAGGCCCCCGAGCGGGGTTATAAGTCATAGGCATCCACTTTGCTCTCCCTGCTTGTAGACACATCCTTGTTTATGCTTGGATAATTAAAATTAATCACTGAGTTCGCGTTTCCTTCAAGGACATCACTTCCCATGAACTCCAATGAAGCTTGTTTGACTTCAATAGAAGTTTTTACCTGCAAAGGGGCAGTGAGAGTCAGGACAAATATCTTTAAGGCTGTCATCTGTCACAAGAAACAAAAGAAATAGAGCTCCTTAGGCATGAGTCATGGTAGCATACTTCACGTGCCTCTCTGAATTCTATCCTTGGTGACAGCCCATGACTAACACATACAAGGAAGCATCCGGACTATAATGGCATGGTTTTGAAACATCAGAGACAGAATCCCTGAAAAGGAGGTTCACAAACTTATTCTTTGGCCAAGCCAGGGATTTGCGAGCCTCCAAATGGACAGAGCACTGTTGACAGCCTTTCCGAAGTGAAGTGTCTGCAATGCCCCGAGAGCCAGCATTGAACAAGATGGCGTGGTAGCTTAACTTTATCCAATCAGCTCCCAGTTCTTTGACGATCCTCCACTTCTCAGAGCGCCCTCGCAAAGCACAAAGCTAACGAAGGGGAACAGGCCCCAGAGCAATCCCAGTGGTATCAGGAAACCTGTGCTCTAAAGCTCGACTGTTACATTTATAGCATCTCTATCACCTGCACAGCCTGAACTACTAAGGAGTCTCTATGTGGCTTGATCTCTTATGGGCTTGACTATTGACTGAAAGGTTGGTGGTTTGAACCCACTTAGAGGTGGCTCAGATAAAGGCCTGAGGGTAGTAGAATCTTTCAAATCCTGTGGCGATATTATGTTCTTAAACCTCTGAGGTTGCCACAAGTCAGAATGCATTTGATGACAATTCCTTTGCTGCATATGTTTTTGTATGACATATATTACATACTTGGCAAAATAAGGATGCCAACCTCGGAAGTTACTATGAAGTGAAACCCTTCATTTATTTTCAAGGTTATTTAGGAGACCAAAAGATTTCATCTAAGCTAGGTTTACGGTTTCTAAAATGCACCCATTACCCAATAAATACAGCAGCAACATGGAGTCCCCCCAAGACGACTGTTCCAGAAATTGCACCTCAATGATGTCATACAACAACGGCATCAACAGTACTGTTATAACTTCTTTATCGGTCTGTTTGCCAATATTTAGATGAGAAAATATACATAAAGCTCAACTCTGGGGCTTGGCATTCTGGAAGTCTCAGTTAGTTTCTTATATCTTCCTCTTTGTGTAGTTAAATAAAATGATTAGCTGAATAATTCAGGGAAAATATTAAGAAAGAAACGATTGATTATCAAGCCCCAACCTGAGACTTTATTCTCGTATGTCATCTCACTTAAATGTCCGAAAGAGGGCAACAGAGAAGTTGGCATTAGTCTACTTTAATGTTTGGAGTTTATAATGGCAATATTAACCAGGAAATGGAGGAGGTGGATTTGAGCCTGGGGAGTACATCATGGGCTCTAGGAGGCACTTGACGGAGGAGGGGCCACTGAGAAGTGTCTAAAGGACGTTGACCCTTTCCTTGCCCACTGTGAGAGGTCATTCAGGACTTTAAAACGAATTGGCTCTGTTTTCTCTAGATATGCCTCTGTAAAAAGGTGTTCTCTAAACCGTGTTCATCATCTACTTATCCCAGAAAATTAGTTCTTTTTCATCTAAACAAAATATCTGGTGCTACCCGAAATTCATCATTAAAGCCATCTTTATGCTTCCAAGACACTTTCTCGGCAAAAGCCTTCTATGAAAGTACACATTACTGGGGTGAGAGGAAACACGAAGCCATTAGAATGCACTGAGTTTGACACAAACCCAGTAGTCAGATGAAAAGGAGTTGCTTTGAGGGAGGGAGGCACGGTGAATTGGGCTCTGAGGGAGAGAAAGGTAGATCTGAGATGAAATCGGGGAAACCTCAGATGTGTGGGGCACCAGTCTTGCATGTGGTAGGGTGTGCAAGTTGTGATTCGGAATGGTGGCAGTGTCTATGGGGAGCACAAGCATGCTTGCTCACGAGAGAGCATCGAAAGGCAGCCTCTCTGCTTCACATTTCACCTGGGTCTGAGGAGGTCTGAGAACATAAAACCAGGTTCAACGCTCTCTTGCCCTGCAACTAGAGAACTGTTGCCTTCCCGTTTGGCGCTCCACAGCGTTGTGTGTGAATCACAGCAGGCACTCACCCTGCAAAAGGAAGAATTACAATATCAATCCCCATAATCAATGCTAGCGCCTGAAGCTGGATTTGGATGGGAGGTCAAGCTGATCTTTCAGTCAACGAATGAGATCATTCTATTGGCAGAAGTTTCCAACTCCATTTCCCAGATGCAAGGAGAGGCTGTCTCTGGATAGCCTGTTGCTAATTGTGCTAACTTCTTCAGATTGCTTGTTTGCCCACCCCCACCCCAAACACACACACACACACACACACACACACACACACACACACAGCAAACCAACTTTTTACGTCATGTAAATATTTCAAAATCCCTTTTACATGGATTCACATATAATGCTCATAGATAAATCAATAGATCTTCTGCAGCCCTTCTAAAACCAAATGTCTTGTGCGTACAGTGATTACAAAGTTTTCCTGTTGCTGTGTGTTACCGTGGATGATTGATAAAGACAGAGGATCGTGGACTTTAGTTCCCACACCTCCTAAGGCCTAAAAGTGTGCACACTCAATATGCAGGTAAGTTCTGTCACTGAGCACGCAGAAGCATTGACCTACCCCTATTTTATTTCCCAGTAATGGCCTGGTGCATGAGAAAATGCCCTCTACACAATTTTATGGACTGAATATAGCAGAAGATATCAATTATTTAACAACAAAGGGGTTATTCTATTCCTTTATCCAGTTAGTAGTCAATGTCTGCTCCCATTACCGTTACAAGATTCTTGAAGGATTGTCCCTTCTCCATTCTCATACTGTTATCCTACCTGAGGTTTGCTTCCTCCTTCTGTAATCAACAATGATGCACTCAATCTTCTTTGCTACAGCCTCTTCTGTTATTTTATAAATTCTACACTTCTACCAGAGGAATCACCTCAAAATGCAGATCACCACCAGTATGGATTGAATTGCGCTTCGTCTCCCCTTCCCCCATGAAAACCAATCAACCAAACATGTGTCAACTAGACTGGGCCATGCTTCTCAGTGGTTTGGCAGTTATATCATTGTGTTAGTCCAGGTAGACTAGAGAAACAAATCCAGACACACTCATATGTGTGTAAGAGAGAACTTTATATCAAGGAGTAATTGTACATTAAGAAAACATCCCATTCCAGTCCAGATAAAGTCTATAAGTTCGATATTAGTCCATATGTCCAATACCACTCGATAAGGACTTCTGGAGACTCACGCAACACCTGCAATGACACCGAATGCAGGAAGATCGCAGGCCAGTGGGTGGAAAGTCTTGTGGATCCAGTGGCAGTGGAAGCATCTCAGTGCTGGTAGGGGTCTCCACATGGCTCCTTCAACTCTAGCATAGCTACATGTGTCTTGTCAACAGGAATGTCTCACAGGGAGTGTCTCTGTGTCCACCCACAGCGAGCTATTCATCTCCTTGATGCCTTCATTTGAGTTCATCAAGCTGCTAGCTGATTGACAGGCTAAACTCCACCCCTTCACAAGTTGACATCAGATTATTTAACTGCCACAATCATGATGCATGATGCAATTTGGCAGTTATGCAATGATGTAATCACTCAACCCCTCTCCCTTATGTGATCTGATGTGATTAGTCAATCAGCTGTAAGGGGTTTAGGCTGGGGTGCAACAGTCAGGTGTCATGGAGGTCCCCCTGGGGTGTGGCCTCTATCACCTTTCAGCTTACAAAAGATAAAATGAGAAATAAGTGATCAGATAAAGAGAGAACTATTACCACCAAGAGAGAAGAGCCAACAGTGAAGTATGCCCTTTGGATCCATGAACCTATTACACTCTGGTGAAGATTGATGATAAGGCACAGGGAGATTTCCAAAGAGCATCAAACTTGCTGACAATGAAAGGAGACAAGGGCCTTACCCCAGGACCCATAGAGAAAGGACAGGACTGGTGTTTTGAATTTGAATTTGAATTGAATTTGAATTAACTCAGGAAATAAGTGTCTGGTTGCTAAAGTTACCTATGGGTGGTATTTCTGCTATAGCAGTACTAGATAACTAAGACAACGATCATGCTTTATACTTCTCCAAAGATCCACCTGGCTCCTATTACACACGGGATAGTGTTTCGAATGAGGTTTCCCTCCTGCAAGGTGCTCTGACACTCTAACCTGCACTGCCCTCTGACACTGGGCTTACAGGGTCACTATATTCTCCAGGAACCCTGGGCTTGCCCTGGGGTCACACGACCATCCTCTTCTAGGAGGCTGATCTAATTAGTCAATTTCTCCTGTTGACCAGGAATAAACTTTCATGTTTTCACATCAGAATGGTGCTAACACAATTTTGAATGACTCTCAAATCATACACTTCTTCTGAAGTTTAGGTCCTGGGCCTTTGGTTTACTACTACCTTAGACTTGAGCCATATATGAGTCTTGTGTTAATTCAAGTCCATCCATACTTGATTACTGACAGTGTTGCTGTCAGTGTATGGTACATGAGGTGGTAAAAATAGACACTGATTTGTCTGTGTGCCCTGTATTGGCAGATAGAGAAGTAACACGTCTCTGCACGCTTAGTATCATGTCACACAGTCTTTTGGGTGACTGTACCCATTTCCTATGAAGGTCCCACCATGAACTAATAGGCACTTCCTATGGATGTCATCTACCTTTAATTGATAGGGTCCACGCATACTTTCCACGACAGATTGAAGCCAGGAGGTCTAAAGGAAAGGCATTTCTTACACAGACAGTCAAATTGTACCCTTCTTCTCATTCGGGTCTCTGTCCCTTTCTCCACCCACCCTGCTACTGGGGGTGCATGGAAGGAAGGGGTTCCTTCCACATTGAAAGAAGTTATCTTCTAGGAATAGAGTGCTTACAACCTAATAAGGCTAAGAAAAAACAGGATTAGAAATGGACTGTTCGACATTTATGTAACCAAATATTGAAGGGTTAATTTAACATGCTCCGGGAACAAGTATGCTTCACATTTATCTGAGTACTCTGGGCGAGACTTACGTATAGGTTCATCGTCAAAGAATTCCAGAAACAACCTTTGTGAGCATTATTGGAAACTAGTATTCATAGGCAACAAAGTAGGTGGTGAGGTGACATAAATAGTAGTGTAACACACATTAAATAAATGGTACTAAAGAACTCCAGAGGAAATAGATCTATATCATTTCAATATGTACAGGTTCCAAGGAGTCCTGGGATAATCAGTAATAGCAGCATTGCTACTTTTTCACGTGGGGTGAGATGAAATTTCCGTCAGAAATGGTAAACATGGAATTTCCACATACACCAGAGAACCCACTAACAAGATTCCTAGACCTGAATAGGAAGAGATATTGTCTAGGCCACTGGTACTCACACTTTTTCAGCATGCGAGCTACTTATAAAATGATCAAGTCAAAATGATCTACCAACTACAAAAATGCTAAACATATATTTATTTTTATTTATTTATTACATTTACTCATAAATGCATTGAGAATTCTTTATATGTGCAATGTATCTTTATGTACCTTGCATAACCACATGAGTCCATATTGCACAACACAACACAATTCACTATGTACATTGTTTGTCATGACCTGAGTTTACTGTGATGACTTGCACTGAATGGAATGAGCTAGGGATGCATAGTCCGGACAGTAGCTGCTGACAGCCAGCCTCAAGCACACTTCCAAATGATCATCAGTTACGGTGGAACGGTACTTGGACTTAATGATCTTTATGTGAGTAAAGGCTGACCCACATAAACAAGTAGAGCCTAATAATGCAGTCAAGGAGGTAGCACATTTTCTCATGTTTGGGTACTTTCCCTCTGCGAGTAAGTTCCAGAGCTGTTCCTGCGCTCTGGACTTCAGCTGAATGTGGGCTTGTAGAGTCAAAATCTCCCATTCCGTATGAAAGTGAAACATTTTGTCTTCTTACTTGGTCCAGCTCCCTCACTCATTTTAATACCCTTTCTTACGTTTAAGAGGGAAAAAAAAAAAAGGTCTAAAAATTGGCGATAACTTAGCTTGTCAGTTTTGCTGCACTTAGCGCAGTTGTTTGCGCATGCGTTTGACACCTAAGATTGCATCTGATTGGCTGCGCTGTACATCAATTAAGTGACGGGACTGATGATAGGCGTACATCTATTTTTTTAATGCCATGTGTCTGCCCATACTACATTTGCGATCGACTAGTAGATGGCGATCGACGTACTGAGCACCCCTGGTCTAGGCTCTGAAGAATGATTACACCAAGTGTGTCTCTTTTCTTCTTATTTTCTCAGGTTTCTAAATCTTCAGTGATCAGAAGGGTCCACTTTAACTCTGTAACACAATCTGAAATCAAGTCGGCTGTATAGAAAGGGACCCTGGTTCTTGTTTTTACTTTTACCCATGGTCTCTCCTGTTCTTGGGGAGGGATATGTTCCTTGTGTAAACATCTTATAGGGAATGTCTATTTGTGTTTTCAAACAATCCTCTGGGACAGGTATTATTTTATTATAGAGAAACAGAAGCCCAGAGGAGTCAAGGAACTTGCCAAGCCCTATAAATAAGTGACCAAATTGGGACAGCCGTTCAGGAAAAAATATGACTCTGATGTGTATTGTCAGCCTTAAAACCTAGGACACACAGACCCACTCAATTGTACCTCCTAGATTTAGTATTACCTTTATATTACTGTGGAGATTTTTGTCATTATTGTTTATGATACGATTACTAGTTTTTGTTGAAAATTCTACATCTCAGGCACCATTCTAAACACTTACTGTGCAGTGTCTATGCAATTGTTTCAACAACCTTATGGGGTGCACACTGATGGTGCTCCCATTATACAGATGGGGGTAACTGAGGCCTCTGAGTGGTTCGATAACTTAGTCAAAGTTCTTCAGCCTTGGGCATGGAAGCAGCGGGGCGAGCCAGACTCTCCGCCTGCGTTCCAATCAAATCAGAAGAAACTGGTCTGAATTGGCTACTTCAAATGACATTTCCGAACCACACTGGGGCCTAACAGAAGCAAGACACCTGGACCCGATCGGTGATTTCACTCTCAACCTATTTTCACAGAGCTTGGCATAGTCTGGAGGCTTACCCTTGCCAGTCCCGATGGCACCTCTCTGCTCCTCACAGGCACACTTCAGAGAAAGATCTGTGGGGTCCAAAAGTGAGCTTTGAGGCTGGTGGTGGGGTCACAGGAACAGAGCCACAGTTTTCATCACTACACAGTGAGGACTCTCCTAAAGGAAATTCACTGTAATCATGCATCCCTGTGGAAGTCATGTGTGTGTCTACATATAGACTCTCTCTATATATATATGTGACCGTATAGATGTGTGCAAGTACATGTGTGTCCATCTGTTTCTTAACATTGATTGATTTGCTTATTATAGTAGTCCCTTTACTGTGCAGAAATGGATCTTCAGTTACAATGGAAGGTTGATATTTAAATACAACATAGAAAAGGCATATGTCAGATATCACATTTACAGTAGATAGCATGGCTTAGATACATGTACAACACAATGGCCAACTATCTGGTCAAAAATCGGCATCAATAGTCTATTAGTCAAGCATGTGGAACTGTTTGAGGAAACACTCAGATAATTGATTAGAAACTTCAGTTTTTATTCAAATGCCCATTACCCTGCTTCTTATAATTTGATCTCTTCCCTCTCCCTAGGTAGATTAACACATATTTTACTTCTTCAGTAAACTCCAGGGGATAACATACCTACTCCCCCCACCACACCCCACACACAACAAGATGAAATTGAAATGTGATCGCGTAGTGATTTTAAAAGGACACGCGACGTATTTATTTATTGCATTCTCATTCAGAGCAAGCATTCCAGAATCATTTGCCTCGGCAGGCTGCTGGCTTTATTTCAAGAGTCCACTGATCATTTACAAATGGCCCAAAGCCCCTCCCAGGCGACTGAACTCTGCATTGTGGTTTCTCAGTGGGCAGATCGGCGTACTGTACAGCGGACACAAAGACACAGGTTTCTAACTTGGTACATTATGGCTCGGGGTTCAAAGCAGGGGGGCCCATCAGTGCTACCAGCCTTTGTTTCGGACTCACGCAGACAAACCCCCGTGTTTCCTGGGGCAGATACAAAGCAGAATATGCCAGGGAGAAATAAAAACACAAGGACGGGCAAGGAAGAAAATGAATGAAACAAAACCCCAAATCCAGCTCTCGGGAGGGTGGAGGCTGCAGGGGATCTTCCCAGAGTTCTGTCCAAGAATAATCTAGTAAAAATGTGGACAGAGAGCCACCGACCTCTGCTTTCCCCGAACATACGCAGCTCTGATCAGTCTGGTATTTCAAGAAAAACAAGGTCCTGAACCCGAGTCCACAGACACATCACAAAGCGCACTTCGCAGCTGTGATGCGCAGCAGCGATCGGCTCTGAGGCCTGAGTGGGTCCCAAGACGATGCCTCCTTCATCACCAGAGGACAAATATCTAGACAGCAATATTTTCTGCCTGAATGCTTCCAGCGGCTCGTGCAACTCCTGGCTGAAAGGGAAAACGAAGCTCCGAGTATTTGCTGAGTGATTATTTTAATTTACTACTTGATGTAAATCTCACTGAACTGACACCCAGCTCAAGATGGACAGAAAGCCATCATCGCCGAGGGTGGGGGGCTGCGGGGACGAAGGGTGGGCGCCGGGGAGAGGCGAACGTTGCAACAGCACCCGAGGTGGAGCGCAGGGTTAGACAACTTTGGAAATGGCAATGTATTAGATAGGGGTGGGGGGGGCAGGAGCAACATTTCGTCTTCTTCTCTCAATTACCATAATAAGTTCGGTAATTTTGTGCTGTTTATTTATCAGGCGAGGATAACAAAGGAAGCCGAGGAAGTCTGGGCTGCAGGCACCATGACAAAGCACCAGACAGAAAGCAGTCACGTGTGGGGAGAGGAGCGAGACACCCCTGCTCTGGCACCCGATTATCCCCCCTCAATATTTAGAAGCAAACAGTATCCCCGACAAACAGCGGCGAGGGCAACCAGCACTGGCTCCAGAGAGGAGAACTGAGGGCAATGTAAGGCCAACTTGACTACGAAGTTCCCAGCCCGCACAGAAAGCCACCGTGCCTGTCAATTGTTTGTCTACACTCGGCGTTAGCATAAGTTTTTGTTTGTTTGTTTAAATATCCGAGGGGGTAACTATTCGCCCCGCCCCCTTCTTTTATCTGTGGCCCGAGTTTCTCAGTTGGAGCAGGATGCACTTTAGATACGGGAGATCATTCTGAGAGACTGGATGTCCCGATCCGTAGCTGTGGGTGCTTCTTCTGAATATCAGGTTTCTTCTAGGTGCTTGTAAGATATTATATAAAGACTCCTTCTCTCTCTCTCTCTCGATCTCTCTCCTTAGCTTATAAAACACAGAACTGAGCAGTCACAGAAAGAAGATAGAGGTTCCTATTTTCAGGTCTGTCTCTTCTGTCTAAAAAAGACTTCCATTTCAGCCATGTCTGCCTAGCAGCTCCTTCAGAAAAGTGGCAATGTTTGCTAATGAGCATAATCCTTGTTATTTGTAGCGCTGTTATAAATGGCACAGGGTATGCATATAAATCCCCACGCATGATTCTGAAAATATGTCCAATAGAGAAAAAAAACAAATCACCACTTGTTTTCTGCAATCACAATATGGGACCAAATTATGATTCCTTTCTTTTCTATTTGTCCTCACCCAGCAGTTTAAGAATGTTTAAGGACAGCCCCAATTTGTTTAGATTTTGATATATGTGTATTAATATTAAACCTGGTATATAATGCATATGTATATGAATAGGTCTGTCTGTCTATCTATCTATCTATCTATCTATCTATCTATCTATCTATCTATCTATCTATCTATCTATCCATCTATCTATTGAGAGAGAAAGAGAGAGAGAATCCTATAGAACAAGTATTACTTCTCCAAAATAGGGTTTCCAAAGAACAGAGAGCTTCTTCCTTCAGCTGACCTGCTGGTAGGCTTAAACCACCAATCTTGCTGATATCAGCAAAACCCGTACCCAACACCAACAGGGCCGAAATGCACACATACACATCCCGATGCACTCATAATACATTAATGGCATTATGCATGTTTATACATCTTCTAATATATCGACATCAATATATGTTGTGTGTAATTGAAAATATGTTGATTTTCCATTGGTCTGCTTTTCTAACCAGGATATCTGGTCCCATGTAATGGCTTTGGAGACTAACTATGACAGGAAGTGAAAAATTAATAAATCAATCAACTCCTGCCATTCCTACTCTGCCAATTCCTATTCGTAGCAACCCTCTAGGCTGGAGTAGAACCACCCCTGCAGGTTTCCAGGACCTTAAAGCTTTGTGGGGGCCACCAGCCCCATGTTTCTCCTACACAGAGGGAAAGAGGGAAAGGAAATACAGCGGGCGGGTCGTCCACCTTCCCAACATATTGAGGGTTGTTTAATAAGTACAAATTTTGCTTCAAACAATAAAAGAAAAGGTGGTTAGTGAGTTTTTTTCAAAAGCCATTGCCATTGGTTGTCCTTAAAAGACTGTATGGAAAGTGTTTGTGTCTACATATGTGTATGTGTTAGAGGGTCTGTAGACATTGGTACAGATGTTGTCACTGCAGGATGTCAGCTTCATTGTAGTGTATGCACATATCGAATCATTCCTGTCATCAAGGTAAAACATCTCCCACGTTGCTGGCTCCTTTCTCTTTGACCATCTATATTTCAATTAGGTACATACACCTCATGCAAGATTCTAGTGAAAGTCTTTGAATCGTCTCCCATGTGTGCTTTCATACTTCTCTGCTGATAGATCACTGGCATTATCACTCTGCATACCATCTCTCATTTTGCAGCACATAGCTAATAAAAGGTGCTTAGGATCCAAAGATGATTAGGAGAGGATCCAAGAGCTCAAATATCTCTCATCTTTAGTTTAGTTTGATTGATGTTTGTTTGTTTATTTTATTGGAAAACACAGCAGGATAGGTAGATACTGTCAAATGGATTGGGGATGGACTTGTAAATTCTTTCTGTGATTCAAAACATGTCATAAACCACCCTCTGTGCTTTGCTTATGAGGGAATCCCACTTCACATATCATAACTGAAGAGTCTCATCAATAAGGTTAAAGTATGAGGGTGTACCCCCTGCCCCCCCCCAAAAAAACTGGAAAACTCTACTGAGAGGAGCTTTCATAGTACGCATTCTTCCTACTAGGTAAGCATCGAGCAAATCACTCTGAAGCAGTACATCCAGTATTGTCACCTGGGAAGGCTCTCTGGTCACAGTGAATTTTTTCTTCAAAGCAGTTGTGCTCAAAGCTCGTTTTTGTATGTTGTGTGGGTGTGTGATGGCCGATTTAAGAGAACAGCATAAGGCTGTGAAATTTTGTTTCCTGCTCAGAAAAAATGCCGCAGAAACTGTTGTGATGTTGAAAATAGCTTACAAGGATGGCACTGTGGGAAACAGTCACGTGTAGGAGTGGTTTTCTCTTTTCAAAAAAAATGAAATGTGGATTGATGACAACCCTCATTCTGGACATCCATCAACTTTCCAAATGGACGAAAATGCCGACTGATAGTGCATTTGGAGTTCATTCCACCAGTTAAGACTGTTAATCAAGCTTTCTATTTAGAGGTTCTGAAAAGATTGCATAACAGTGTGTGACAAAAAAGTCCTGATTTATGGCAGATGGAACTGGCTTTGCCACCACGACAATGCACCTGCTCATGCAGCCATCTCAGTGCACCAGTTTTTGGTAAAAAACAGCATGCCTCTCTTGCCCTACGCACCTTACTCACCTGAACTCGCTCTGTGTGACTTCTTTTTGTTTCTGCGAATGAAGAGGGACATGAAAGGACAGCAATTTGACATAGCAGAGGTGAAGAAAGAAAACAAGGGAGCTGTCAGCCATTCAAATAGATGAGTTTGAAAAATGTTTCCAAGAATGGAATCACAGATTCAACAAATGTACTAAGTATGATGAAGTGCATTTTGAAGGTGATAAGGCTCTTTTATTTTAAAAAGTAACTACATAGCTTTGGGGGGAAATCCCATTTGGAGGTACCCCCTTGTACATCACATTTTTTTTAACCTCTAATATCACACTGAATTTTCTGGTGATGTACAGAACTTTCAAGCTCTGGTGGCAAAAATCTTTAAAAATTTCTTCTTGAAAAGCTCATTGATACTTAGACCTTAGAGTTATCTTGTGAAATGGATATCTCTTAATTCTGTTTTTTATAATTTTGTTTGTTTGTTTATTTTCCCTCAATGGATGACAAAGTAGACTCATGGTTTGGTCTTTTTTAATACCTCTGACAGTGTCATGAAGAAGAAATGATTCTCCTGACTTACAGTTGGGTCCGACTATGGCATATCGACAAGGAGAAGTCGAAAAACAAAAGGGCTAATTTGATCGAATAATCAAAGCAGGATTTTCTTTCTAAGTTATAATTCTCCACTCGCACCCACTTGGACAAACCCATGCAGGAACTTCAATAGGCTTTACAAATAAGCCTTTCACAATATAGTAGACCATACAATACAGTTTAGATTATTTTATTTCCATAATAAACCCTCATTAAGTATATTTATCTAATGATGTGACAGAAGTAAAGAGAAAGGGGATATTTTAAAATATACATCCATGTGTTACACATTAGCCCTTGCAGAAGATTTATAAATAAATTACAGATAATTTATAGAATCATGCCATATTTATAATTGCATGTTTAAAGCAATCTTCTTATGGTAATTGTATTGTATGGCTGACTGTAAGAAGGGGGAAATTATAAATTTATATTTCCAGAGTTTACTGAGACATGCTTTCTTTTATAGGTAAAATTGTATTGTGTAAAATTCAGGGCAGAAAATGAATCTTCTATTTCAGTGTAACACAGACCCCATTACTAAACTTTCAGTAGGCTGAGCATAAAAATTAAATGTTCTCAATTTCTTAAAATGGTCATTGCTTGGATTCCAAATTAATTTTCAAACAAGCTGCTACAAAAGAATCAATAAACTTTGTATGACAAAGCAAAACTCTGCCAGAGCCTTCAAGATAAATGATAAACAGATTCTCCTTTGAGAAGAATGAAGGATCCCACACTGCATGTGTAGCCTTCCAATGCATACTGGTTCTCATAGATCTTTCTGAAATTATTTAACCATAAAAACAACAATGAGTCTGTAAATACCAGCGGAACCAAAAAATTCAAAACTTGTTGATCTCAAATGCATTTTTAGGGCTCTCTATAATTACTGCTAGGAAATTTCTCTATGATAGTTTATGCAGAAAGTTACTAACCAAGTTAATTAACCTTCCATTGTGGTTAAAATACACACACCCAGACGCATAATATACTATAAGCTATCAAAATTATAACAAAACTTTGTGAGGCGGACTGTGGGTCAGGCTAGTCAGTACTTTCAGGTGAAAAATTAGTACTTTTGGAGAGTTAGATGCTATGTCAAAATAATCAATGGGTTTAACAAATATTAATATTTATTAATAAGACTCTATGATGGGCAACGATCAAAGTAGTGAGACAACATTTGTGAATAAAATCATATCACCACTTTTCGATAAAAGAATCTACTCAGTCCATATAGTTATAAAGACATAACATAAAGAGATAAAGAAATACTGCATAAATCGTATTATGAAAAATAGAGAAATGGCATGAATTTGGACATTTGATCAGGAAAGGTCCATCTAAGGAGAAGTTTGAGCACTGATTTAAATGAAGTGTAGGGGTATATGCATATCTAGTCATAAAGCATTTTTAATAATGCAAAGGTCCTAAATTGGAAACACAGCTATATACTTTTGGACAACAAAGCTACTGTAACATAATATATATAATATAAAAAAGAGAAACGTTCTGGGATGAGGTCAGAGACATAGGTGGGCATTAGACTGTGTGGTCTTGTGTATGTGTAAATCTCAGGTTAACAGTCAGGATATATGAGATTATGTCGTGGTAACAAACTCCCACATCTCATAACTAACTGAGTTCCGCCAGTTGGTATCCATTTGGTTTTCACTCAGGGGGATCCTAAGTATAATCTATAGATTATGTAATGGCCAACTTTTCCCAAAGTAGATGGCTAGATTTTTTGATCAGAGATGCCAGTGGGTTCCTTGATCCTCCAACCTTCTGGTATGTAGCCGAGCATATTAAACTTGTGTACTACCCACGGGATCCAGTTTAAGGCAACGAAGGTTGAATTGCTGCTCGCACTTTGTGTACCACAGCAGTCAGGCTGGAGGTTCTACCCGGTGTGTTAGTGTCGTTCCAGGAACCAGACCAGCGGAACAGTCCCTGTGAGAGACAAGACAGTCCTAGGAGCAGGGAGAAAGAGCACTGAAAAAGGTCTCTCCTCAGCCTGGGAGTGACATGCATCCCTTTCACATACCAGGTATTGGCCAGAGCAAGTCCAAGAGCCACATCCAATGATAGCAGAGGGTGGAGGAGGAACAAGTGTAGACAGGAAGTAAAACCCTACGATGTGTTCAGTAAATAGAGGGCAATGATGTCCAGGATAAGAATAGCAAATTATATTCTAATAAAAGGAGAAATCATGAGGTTATAGACTTTTGTTTAAATTGTGAATTAGGTTGGGGTTTAAGATTCAGATCATAAACAATATAGACAACTTCTTAAGCCCTCCCATTTGCATATTACATGCCTCCTTTGATTTTTCTTCTCCCTCTTGTGGGTTTATATCCTTTCCTTCACCCAATTTGATGACTATCAATGCTCTAGGCTGTAGTTTCATCTTCCCTCCTTTGCCTGCCTACTCCCCTCCCCCACTGTCCCCACCACCCCCTGCCCAATAATCTTCAGTCTTTCTTTTGGTATCAGAGTCTTCGTTTTGTTTTTGTTTGTTGGTTTGTTTCTTTGGTTTCTTTTGGTTTTCCTAGATAGCAATGGTGTCATACCATATTTGTCCCTTTGTGATTAATTTCAATCTGCATAATGTTCTCCTGGTCAACCCATGATGTGAGGTGCTTCGTAGTTTCAACCTTTTTTAAAAAGGATGCATAGTATCCCACTGTGCGTCTGTCCCAACGCTTCTTTTTCCATTCTTCTACTGACTAGAATTTATTTTGTTTCCATCTTCTTGCCATTATGATCAGTGCTATAATGAACATAGGCATGCATATGTTAGTTTGTGCTATAATCCATACTTCTTGAGGGTATAAGCCCAGCAGTTTCTGGGTCTTCTGACATGTCTACCCCCAGTTGTTGGAGGGAGCACCTATCACTTCCCACAGTGGCTGCCTATTTCCCAGTACCACCAGTCTTCCCACACCCTCTCCAGTGTTTGTTGGTTTTATGGGATTACCTTTCCTTGGAGTAAGAATCCACAGTGCTAACAGGAAAGAGAGAACCAGAAAGACCAGTCAAGAGAGCATAAGAATAATTTACATGAGAACGCACAATAGTTTGAAATGGGTGATAGTCATCAAGGTGGGGAGGAGTGGTTTCATGTGGGATCACATATTACATTTCTATCAATAATGTAAACCCAAAGACTCAAGCAGGTGAAAAGGCTTGATGAAAATAATAAGGGATAGATATTGTGGCCAACTTGAACAGACATGGCAATAAAGGCATACAAATTCATCTTTTAAATCACAACATTGGCCAAAGAGAGCAAAAGTTTTACAATTTCTGTATTAAGCATACTTCTTAGTTCAATTGGACTCATTTTAATAAAAAAATACATGAGTAAAGCCAGCAATTCACTTGTTCTAGGTCTCAAGAGTTTAAGTGATAATTTAGTAGCTACATGGTGACACATTAACCTATATTTATAAATACCACTATATTTACCACTATATAAATACCACTATATTTACCACTAGGTAAAATTCTCAGCTCAATCAGGAAGTGGCAAACTGGTTTCACATCACTCCAAAGCCCATTGCATAACTTCACTTCCACTAAATTTAATTAGACTGTGAGAATCTTGGGTTCCCATATCCAAACCATATGCTGTTAAACCCTCTTTTCCACTGAATGGAGAAAGCTTATTGTTTGAGGAATTGTCTGTTTGCATGAATGCATAATACCTGTGTGACACGAGACCTGGGACGTGGCATGGAAATCCACATTTAAGCAAGCACTCAATTCTGATAAGGAAAATCCTGGGGCAACACCTTGAGAAATCAGGGTCTCCTGATCCTTTTCCTTGTTTTTCACTTTACGTTGTGATTTGGATGGACGTTTGCAGAGCAAATTGATTATCCATTCGATAATTCATATACATTTGTTTTGATTCTTAAATTGATTATAATCCATGTAATATGCTAGCACCTATCCTTCCTCCAAGTATATTTCATTTCCTTCCTCCCTACTCCTCCTTGCCTTCTTATTCCTGGGCATTTGCTGCCCTTCTGTTCTCCTATGGTCAGCTGGTTTAAAGAGTACTTGCCTTAGTGTTAGTCTTCTCCTGATAGGCCTATTTATTGCTTGGCTGAAAGTAAATCTGTGAGGGAATGAAAGGTGGGATGAGGGTGAGGGTGACAAAGTTCTGTTGCAGGCCTCAGGGTGTCTCAGGGCCATAGTCTCTAGGGTTCCGCCAGTCTCTGTCAAACCGATAGGTCTGATCTCCTTTCTTGTTATTTTGCATTTTGGTCTACATGTTATCCTAGAGTATCTAGGAGCTCCTCTTGTGATCTTTTTCAGAGCGATTGGGAGTGGGAGCGAACCACCATTCATTTGACTGGTTCCAGTGTCGTGGAGGCTGGGGATCTGTTAGTCCTTTGGGGTAATTGATTTCTTGTGGGTTTGTTTGCTTCTTGGCTCTGGAAATTCCTGTGATTCTTTTTTTCTCTCCCTGAATTTTCAAACAAAATACAGAGTTAACTTTTACTGACTATGAGACGAGCCCTTAGGGTCTCATGCGCCTGCGAAGTTCTTGCAGTACTTTTGGATGCTCAGCAACTGTGATGCATGCGGAGCAGGGAAGGAGAAGGCTCTCATGGATGGGGTTTATTAGATATCATGGCTCTTCCTTCCTTCATTTTTTCTTCCATTCCTTCCCTCCCTCCCTCCTTCCTTCCTTCCTCATTCTCTTACCCCACCTTTTCCCCTCCCTTCCTCCTCTCTTGCTTTCATTCTTTCTTGCTGCTTTTTGGCCTTCTTTCTTTGATTCAAGAACTATTAGTGAGCTCTCCCAACATTCTAGGCACTTTGTTACATTCTAGAAATACAGCGATGATCAGGGGAGACATATCCTTGGCTTCATATAGTTTCGACTTTAGGAAAAACCTTCCTGATTAAGTTATTGTTTAGTGGATTTCTGCAATGCCCAGGAGCCCAGTAAATTTGTAAATCTCATGCAGGCAAGGTCTTGTACCCCTCTCATCACCTTTCCAAGTGTTGGATCTGTTATAAGAGGAAGGCAGTGGAGGAGGAGCAGGACGAAGGGATACAGTCTCTAGGTTTGAATCCTTGTTATACCACTCACTAGCTGTGTGACTTTGGCCATTTCCTTCATTTATATGTGACTTGGTTTCCCTTATTGTAAAATTGAGGGGCTACTAATTTAGCCTATCTCATTGGGTTATTATGAGGAATACCTTTTTTGAAAAGCATCTGGCATATAGTAAAACCCACCTATTTTGTATGTGTTAATTTAAAAGAAACATGTAACAAATGCATTTATTGTGCAAAACTGAGTCATCTACACATCAATGTATTGATCTCTTTAGAAAATAAGTGTTCAAAAAAAAAAAAAGAAAAGAAGTGTTCATTTATAGTATTTACGTAAAGGAACATAGGTATAAATTTCTAACTAAAAGTGTATCTACAGGCTGATTTGGAAATAATTTTTCCAAATTCTTTTTCCATTTTTAGCTCTTGAGTTTTAAGATTTTTAAAGCTACAGTTGCAACAACAAAGCCATTTGGATTATTCTTAGTGTTTTTAATATCAAGTCACAGGTGTATATGCTTCTAGACAGGTGATGAACATCTGGGCTACTTAGTGAACTGATGTTTAAAGTTTCCCATCACTTATCTGTTATGTGCTAGAACATTAAGCCATTTCGTGATTCCCCATAAATTAAATCAAACTGATTAATTGCATCAAATGTTCTAATAAAACTCTCTAAGCTATTTTACACATTGGAACCACATTAGTAAACAGGCTGCAAGGGGATTAATCTGTATTGCGAAAATTGGGAACTAAAAAACATACCTACTGTTATCAAGTGGCTTCCCAATCGTAGTGACCCTGGAGGATCAGACAGCCTGACCTCTCTCCCCAGGAGCAGCTGGTGGTTTCGAACAAGCGACCTTGGGGTTAGGTGTCCACTGCTTACCCAACAGCACCACCAGAGTGGTAAGGCATAATTTAAGATTCACTTCTTACTCTAATGAATGCCTGCTATTCATTTCTCCTCTGAGAGAGCTTCAAAAAATGCCATGGGAAAATTCCATTTGGCCACGAGCTATTATTTTCACTACAATTTAGACAGGAAAGGGTGCTTATGGACTTAGGATCTATGCTAAGATGAACTGGAATAATTGCTATTTAATTCAATCTCCTAACATCCACCATTTTCTCCATATTTTCAACTGAGAAAATGAAGCTTTAGATATGATCGATAACGGGAAAATGGCACAATGACACAAAATTAGGTAGATCACATGTAGCACTCAAACCCAGCTTGGACATTCCCAAAAGAAAAATATTTTGAAACCAGTTCAGCATCATCAATTGCCCTTTGAACCTACATAAGTAAATAGATGGTCATATTAAACTTTAATCAATCAAATATGTTTATTGAGTAGCTAGGTTATTTCAGACGCCATCTTTTACCTTTTCTGTGATTTCCTTTTGCTTGACAGAAGGTAATCACGCTGTACTAGGAGCCCTGGCGGCATTTAAGCTCGGCCTGCTAAGCCCAAGGTCAGTGGCTTGTAACTACCAACTACTTGGCAAGAGAGAAATGAGGGTTTCTACTCCCATAAAAGGTTCATCTCAAAGGCCCACAGGGACAATTCTACTCTTTCCTATAGAATTGCTAAACCTTACAGTCATAATTGACTTAATGATAGCAAGGTTTTTCCTTTCTTTTTCTTTTTTAGTATAACATAAAATATCACTTTTGCTAAGTATGAGGCAGTTGTTGTCAAAGTATGGTCTCCTAGTCAGCCATATTTTCATCATCTGTAAACTCGTTAGAAATGCCGATTCTGGGTTCCCGCCTCATATGTGCTGTGGGAGAAACCCAGCACTTTGCATATGAACAGTTCTTAAAGATGATGCTTGCTGAAAGTGAGGAGGACTTGAAGCACCGACTGATGAGATCAAAGATTTCATCTTCAATATGGATGACAGCTGAATCTACAGAAAACAAGAGTCATCACAACTGGACCACAAGGTATCACCGTGACAGATGGCGAGAACACTGAAGTTGAAGAAACTCTTTGCTTGGGTCCATAATCAATGTTCATGAAAACAGCAGTCAAGAGAGCAAAGGACATAGCACAGTGCAGATGCTATTTGGGCGACGAAGGTTCACCTGACCCAAACCACAGCAATTGCCCTGGCCTCCAGTGCTTGTGAGGGCTCGTCACTGGATCAGGAAGACTGGAGAAGAATGTGCACCTTTACATTATAATGCTGGGAAGATTATTGAAAGCACCATGAATTGCCAACAAACACATGGATTTCTTTTGGCAGAAGTACAACCAGGATTAGGACCTAGTGTGGTGAGATTTCATCTCAAGTGCTTTAGACGTGCTATTAGGAGAGACCAGTCCCGGGAGAAGGACAGGACACTTTATAAAATAGAATGACAAATGAGCAGAGGAAATCTACACCAGGACTGCAAAAATGAGCTCAAATACAAACCCTTGTACGGATGACACAGAACTGGGTACTGCTTATTCTCTTGTACGTGGCACCCCGAGTGGGGACTTTCTTGAGGGCACCTCCTAACACCAACAGCCTGGTTTGACCCACCTGCATGTTCATGTCAGAACTGATTCTAGGCACCTAACAACAACAACAGCAACAACTGATTCTCAGGCACTCACATTTGAGAGTAGGTTCCCTCCACAAGACCTCAAACGTCTTCAGTGTGAGCTTGTGTAGAGAGAAGGACAGAAACTAACACACCGCAAACGAAGATTAATGAGAAAATGTCTTATTCTCTGGGGACCGGAGATCTTCGCTGAAGACAATGCAAATGTCCAACGGACACTTTAAATCTACAGGATCGTATTACATTATTACAGTCTGATGATTTGATTTTCCATAAGAAAGGGTCTGGATTGGAGAAAAGCCCCGTGATGTCGTCTTCTTACCTACAGCCTTTACGTCTCCTACGGCGGCCACTTCCCTTACACACAAACCCATCATCTCAGGAAAGATCGCCAGTGCCGTTTAGTGTAGCTCTTCTTTCCATTTCTTCTGTGGCTCTCCCACCCTCCTTGGATCGCAGGCCCAATGTCGTCTCCCACTGCCACAGGGTCGATTCTGACTGATAGTGTTGAACTGCCTTTGTGAGTTTCTAAGGCTGTAGCTCTTGATAGAGATAGAAAGCCTCCTCTTTTGCCCAAGGAGGTACGAGCAGTTTTGAACACCTTGCCTTTTGGTTAGCAGCTCGATGCGCAACCACTATGCCATCAGGGCTCCTTTAAGCATCTAAGCATTCAAAAATATATGTCAGCAATCACTTTCTGTTATCAA
Source organism: Echinops telfairi (assembly GCF_000313985.2). Lineage (NCBI taxonomy): Eukaryota > Metazoa > Chordata > Mammalia > Afrosoricida > Tenrecidae > Echinops > Echinops telfairi. The sequence continues at coordinate 12,871,756 of NW_022106471.1, forward strand.
AGCAGCCCCGTGTTCTCATTTGCTGAATGGTGGATCCCTCTCCTGATTCTTCCATCGCTAAACTTGTATGGCTCCAAGCATCTATGATGCCCAAACATCTTGTGGACTTATGTAAATGAAGGAACCCTGGATTATGTGAGTGGAGTCTTCATCACTAGGTGGTTAAGTGTTGGGCTGCAAACCAAAAGAGCGAGGGTTTGAATCCAGCATCTACTTCGTGGAAGAAAAATGTGGTCATCTCCTTCCATAAAGACTTATAGCCTTGGAAACTCTATAGCAGTGGTTCTTAATCTGTGGGTCATGGCCCCTTTTGGAGTCAAACGACCCTTTCACAGCGGTCGCCCGATTCAGAACAGTAGCAAAATTACAATTATGAAGTAGCAACAAAAATCATTTTATGGTTGGGGGTCACCACCACATGAAGAACGGTAGGAAAGGGTCGCCGGCATGCGGAAGGTTGAGACCCACTGCTGTAGATGGAAATTCCACACTGTCCTGGACAATAGTTCTGAGTCTGAATTGACTCAGAGAAAACACTTGGCTTAATGGGCTTTGGCTGATGTGCTAAGTGTGGACACGGCTTTGACTAATGACAAAAGCCAAGGGCACCCAACCAGTTTGCTAAGCCAGTGCCCTAGGCACTCAGCCAGATTCCTCTCCCAGGTTTTCATGGTCACTGAGCTGGGAGGCCACTTTAAGAGGCTGAAAGGAGCAGAGAGTAAGGAACCATGAGATAGCCTTTCTCCACATTCTTATTCTGCCCGTCTGTGGTTTTATTTAAATTCCGAACAGGGGGAAACACCATTCACGTGTATGTTTGGAATCCACCCGTGCTTTTAATGAATGAATCATGGCTTTTCTGGAGGCAGGAGGATGGTCAGGATGAACTGTGGCAGTGCTTGTAGCCCGAAGATGCCCAGTTTTAAGGCTCTCTTTGGAATGTGCCACATTATAATTGACAGACTTGACAAGCATCCTGGTTTCACGGGCTGCGTGTCAGGATGCCTGCCCTATATTTCCATATCGCCGAGCACTTTCAGTGTGTCCTTGAACTAATTTAAAATCTCCCTGGGTTTCAGCTTTCCCCATCTTCATGAAGGCCCCGTGTTATTTGCCGTGTACTTGCCGGCTGCTCCTGAGACTGCCGTTTGCCGTCCTACAGCTTGAGATTTCTTAGCTCTGTGCCCACAACATTGATATCTATTTGTTTATCATTTACAGAGAGCCACTCATATTGTACATCGCATCCCCAAAACAGCATGTGAATTGAATCAACCCAGTGAGGGTTGGGGGTGAAAACTGGTGCTTTTGTGCTGCCAACCCAGATTGACTGGATTATCCCTACCCCCACCTTCTCTTCCCCAACTTTCTGTTTTCCCACCACAGGTATGGGCAATTGGATACATTTTTCGGAAGACTTTTTCGAGCAAGTCTTTAAGGCTTTGAAGCTCTCCCTTTCCCCCAAATTCTGTACAACCAGTGAGTTTTAATTAATTCCCCGAGGGGGGCTGGGGTCAGGTGCAGAAAGTCTGAAAGTAGCATTGTGCCTCCCATTGATTTGTGGCATGCAGAACACCTTAAATAATGCCTGGTATTTTAAAAACAGAAATGAGTTGCATGCACAGCAGAGAGAAAAAACAAAAGGCTCCTCGTGTTGTATTTATAAAGTACCCAATGCAATGGATAAAGATAATCAGATGGTGCCAGGTTGTTTTAAACAGCTAGTGAATAGGAAACGTCTGAATGCAAAAAAAAAAAAAAAAAACCAACGGGGGAGGAGGGGTGCGGCCTATATTCTTTTTTTTTTTTTTTTACCCAGGGCTCTGGAAAAGGAACAACTGGCATGTATCATCTTGTCTGCATTAATTTTTACCGGCATGGTCAAATAGCCCCATCAGACTGAAACTCGGGAAGAATTTCCTTTCTTTATCTGGCGTGATCATAGAGGAATTAGCTCCCTTGGTGAACCAATGTGAAAAGAAGATAGTTTGGGGAAATAAGGAACGTTCGTAGGAATGAGAAAGTTTGAAGCAAACATATGGTGTGAATGCTCTAGCCGATTTCAGATCAAGCTGAGAGAGTGGAGATCCGTTGGTTCAGGGATCCAGTTCAGTGCACATTCCGACTGCGCCTGACTACTAATTGCATCCTATGTTTGTCAATCAAATATTTGCAATTAACAAAAATATTCCCTTAAGAGACATATAACAGAACTGGCAATGGATCTGGTGCTTTGCTAAGTAAAGCTTGCTGCACACAGAAAATAAAATAAAATATGGAAATAAAACTATGCTGCTGCTGCTGCTGACACCACCACACTCCCAGTCAAACATTAACAAGCAGGATAGGTGGCATGGGGGCTTTTCAAAGGGATTTTGTTCAAAGAAGGAAAACTTTGATCTCGGTGTCTCTGACCCCTCCTCCACCCCTGATTCTTCAATCTACATGTACATATAGTGGTTTAATTTAACTCTGTGCATAATTTGCCTAAGGAGGAAAGTTGATCTAGATTTTTTTAACTCCAATTTTACAAATGCTCTACTTTCTCGTGCCCCCTCCCCCTCTCCCAACCCCACCACTTCTCTCCACACACAGATTTCAAGAGGGAGGGCTGCCGAGGAAGGTGACTGGAATATTAAGAACCGCATGATAGTCTTAGGAAACCCTAATTTGTAAATTGAAAGACACGCAAGTGATTTGTTGGGAATTGAAGACCTTCTGTATTCAAGAGTGAAGCTCGGCAGTTGTGTGCTGCTGTTTCCTAAATCACTATTACATCTGAAGGTGGGGTTTGTTCGTGTCATTGGGGTTTGTCTCCAACACAGTTCTGTGATAAGAAATGTTCAAGCAAAACAAACACAACCCCTTCCTTGTCCTTTAGGATAAAGTCCAAACATAATTCCACAACAGGGACATAACAAATCAACGACAGAACTTCTGTAATTACATAAACCCCTGGACCATAGAAATGCTATTGAATTGGAGATGCTTTGCAATCTTCCCCCAGAAAGGACACTGTGGCTGTCAGACTCACAAACGTCACGAGGAGGTGAGACAATGCTCACCGTCACAAAAAGAGCTTTGTGCATAACGAACAGACTATTCATGCCTGCTTAGGAAATGAAGGTGAATCCAAGGTGACTGGGGTCACATGAGGAGCCACATTGGTCACTAACTGAAAGAGTGAGTGTGAAAAATTAGTTTTTTGGCTTAAATAAAATCATCTTCATTATTATTAGATGTATAGAATCAAAAGTAATTACTTGAGTTTTCAGTTTGATCTGACGCCGAGCTTCTGTGGTTCTGGCTGCTGTATTAGAACTGGAGAGTTGAGGTGTAAATGCTTTTGGATTGTTGACAATTCTCCCCACTATTTAGATGCAGCTCCAGTGCGCAGTTAAAACCACTGATAGGACACAGACAGGCACACACACACACACACACACACACACACACACACACACACAGAAAAATAAGGCACTTTCACTAGACACAACACATTTTCATAGGTAGAGCCTAAAACATGATCAGTAGGAAAAATAAATGAAATGTCATGTAATTATTCTCAATTTATTTATCAAAAATCTATCACTCTCAGAGATGACAAAGAAACCAAGTCATTGGGGCCAATAGCGGAGCTGAACGTCTCTTCCACTCAGTGGTTCCCTAACAGCCCTGGCCCTACCTCTAATTACTGAGCCATTTTAAGCAAATGCCATACAGGGGTAAGTCAGAAACGATTGCTACAAAATCATAGAAACATTTATTAAATAAAAATATCAAATTGCGAAGTTGCTGTTCTTGCCAGATCCTCCACCTAGGCCCATACCTGTCTTAAGATTGTGTTCTCATCGCCCTAAATCTGGCCTGAGGAATTCTACTCTGGGCCTTCTGCCCCAGGCCCAAATGGCAGGTTTGGCATCCTCCGGGGACTCAGTTGTTTTCCTTTTCAACAGTTTTGGGTTTGAGGAACACGTAGAAGCAAGAAGGAATCAGAGCAGGGCTATAGGGTGGATGGGCTAAGGTTCCCAAAGGAACCACGTTTCACATAGAGAACGCGAAGAGACATTGCTACGTGAAAACAACCAACAACTCACTTCAACATCCGGGACGTTTTCCCCCTCACCAATGTGGTTTTTAATTTACTTACACTTTTTAATAGACCTCATGCTAGTCCCATGTCCTTTGAGAAAATAGATCAAGATTACCTTTTGGAATTTCACCAATAGTTACTGTGACCTCCGGAGTTGGCCTCTTTGCCTTGCATTCAGTGAGTCAATAGATCCCTTTGCGAACCACCATTCTGAACCGACTGCTTTTGAAGGCACTCTAAGATGACTAACGTAAGTGTATTATTGAGAGAACTTGTTTGCAGTCATCCACTGATGGCAGAGACGTGTGTAAGCATAGTTTGCTTGGATAAACCTGTGCGTGTGTGAACTAGAACACTAGTAGCAATACTAGTTGACTTACCCTTTTGTATCTGTGTACATTTGCCAAGTAAACAAACTCCAAACAGAAAATGAAATATGGTATTAAAAATATCCTGCTACTGCTAACACTACTAGACACTGTTTTCAAAGCATTAGAATATAGAATAAGAAGGGGTATGGGAAGATATGCATTCTATTGACTCAATAGCATGCCTATCTAATCTATCATCTATGTAATCTATCTATTTATGCTATGCTATTCAGTCCCTTCCTATGTACAACAGAACAGAACCATGACTAGTTCTGGGCCATCCTCGTAATTGTGGCAATGTTTGAGGCCATTGTTATCGCCACTGTATCCATCGTCTCATTGAGGGTATTTCCGTTTTTCTCTTGCTGTTTACTTTACAAAGCCTGACATTCATCGCTGGAGTCTGGTTTCTCCTGAAGATGTCTTTAACGTACATGGAAAAATAGAAACTCGGGATAATAGAAGTCTGTTTCTCAATGTCCTTTTTGAAGCTCCTTCACATAACTATACACCTGCTTTTCCCTTGCAGCACATGGACTGGGGGCTAGCAATGCATGCAGACCAGATTCAGAAGAGGACAGGCATATCAACAAGGGACATCATTGCTGATGTCAGGTGGATCTTGGCTGGACGCAGAAGATGTCACAAAGGTGGTCACCTGTGTTTCATTGACTATGTTGAAAGGCATTAGAGTACATGGACCATGTAAAAACTAGGGGTAGCCTTAAGAAGAGTGGGAATTCTATAGCATGTCATAGTGCTCATGTGGAACCTGTATGCGGATCAAGAGGCAATTGTGCAAACAGAAAAAGGTTATACTGCATGTATGTTTGGCTGGGTTGACTTGAGAAACAAATCCAGTGACAGTCACATATGTGTAAGATGAACTGTATAATGAGACATAATTCTATATCAAGAATACATTCCAGCCAAGTCTATAAGTCCACTACCAGTCCTTATGTCCCTCTTCAGATGCAAGCAGCCCTGTGCAATGATGCAGAATGCTGGAAGATCACAAAGCTGTGTGCATCCAAGGCTGATGGCAAGATGGCAGGGCTCTGGCAGCTCTCAGGATGTCCAGCCAGCAGGAAAGTCAAGACAGAGAGAGAGAGAGATAAGGAGGTCCCCCACATCTTCCTGATGAGAAGCCCACATCCGCAAGGAGGCACCACCAGGTACTGACATGATTGACAGCTTGGATACTACCACTTTCATACATCTTCAAGTTGACATACAATGTAACTTCCATGGCAAGGACTAGAACCTTTTTGGTGCCAAGTATTATGTCTTTCTCCATGGGCTAATCTCTCCTGACGACATGTACGAAGTATGTAAGGAGAAGTCGACCCATCCTTGACCCTAAAGATCACTCTGGCCATACTTCTTCCAAGACGGGTTGGTTTGTTCTTTTCACAGGCCAGGGTACTTCAATATTCTTCTCCAGCTCCATTCAAAGGCATCAATTCTTCTGGGCCTGCCTTATCAATGTCCAACGTTCACACGCATATGAGGCGACTGAAATAACCATGGCTTGAGTCAGACACAGTGTAGCCCTTGCTTTTCAAAACCTTATAAAGGTCTTATGCAAAATATTTACCCAAAGCAAAGCATGCTTTGCTGTCTTGAAGACTGCTTCCCTGAACATTGATGTGGATCCACGCAAGATAAAATGCTCGACCCTTCCAGCTTTGCTCCATTTACCATGATGTGATCACTGATCTAGTTAGGAGGAGTTTTGGTCTTCTCTACACTTACTTATAGTCCAGACTGAAGGCTGCAATCCTTGATCTTCAGCAGAAGGTGCTTCGAGTCCTCTTTATTTGCAGCAAGCAAGGTTATGCCATCCGCATATTTCAGGTTGTTAATAAGCCTATCTTCAATCCTGATACCACGTTCTCCTTCAAATAAGCCAGTTCGCTGATTATTTTCTCAACATACTGATGGAATAAGTGTGGTCAGAAGATAAATACGTACTATATATTAATGTGTGTATTATATATGTATGTACATAAGTGCATGTATATAATGCATACATCCATTTGAAAAGCCTTACAAAATTTGTGGAAAATTGGAAAATTCTCATTATCTTTTCAATCCATATGTCCATAAATGTTTGAATGTGTGTGCCTTTGCACTAAATACTGGTTTATTAAAAATCATTAGCAAGAAAAATATTAAAGAATATGATTAAAAATAATTTTATTGGGGGCTAATACAATTCTTATCTCAATCCATACATCCATCCATTGTGTCAAGCACATTTGTACATTTGTTGCCATCATCATTCTCAAAAAAATTGCTTTCTACTTGAGCCCTTGATATCAGCTCCTCATTTTTCTCCCTCCCCGCTCCCGCCTCCCTCATGAACACTTGATAATTTATAAATTATTATTATTTTGTCATATCTTACATTGTCCGACGTCTCCCTTCACCCACTTTTCTGTTGTCCACCCCCCAGGAAGGAAGCTATATGTAGATCCTTGTCATTGGTTCCCCCTTTCTACCACACCATCCTTCCACCCTCCAGGTATCGCCACTCTCACCACTGGTCCTGAAGCGATCATCCATCCTGGATACCCTGTGTTTCCAGCTCCTATCTATACGGGTGTCCATCCTCTGGTCTAGCCGGGTTTGTAAGGTAGAATGTTAGAATTATATTCTGTCTCCAGATCACCAACTTGAGTCTGTGCAGTTTCAGTACAGTCCATTCTCAACTGTAGAGTTACAGATATGCTTGTAAGGTCCCAGTGTTCCCAGAGTGGTCTGGGTCTCAGCTGTATTCTTGAGTGGAGTTAGTGGCAACCCCTTGTTTACCACCAGTGAACACCAGCACTGAGCTGAGAATTTAGTATTCAGCTTTGCAAAACTATGTAGAGAACACTTTTGGTTCATTTTCATTCCATCTGCACAGAAGCACAGAAACTCGGAGACAGTTAATAACCAGATGAAAACTGGAAAATTTTCTCTAACAATTCTTTTTGATTAAGCCCAAGTGCCATGTAATAATGCTTGTATTTGATTTAAACACACACACACAAATGGATAATTTTCTGAACACCCTTGGTAATTGGGGATAAAGGGGGACATGCAGATGGGTGTGTAAAATCCCATGAGAAGCACGGCGCAGGCACAAAGAACTGACTAGGACTCGGGTACAGAATTCTTCCTCCACCATGTGTAGGCCATGCAACATTCCGGCTAAAGTTTGAGAAGAGCAGATGGTGTCCACTCAGTCTGTCTCTCCCCAGTGCTTTCTCTGTAAAATGAGAATCAAAGTGTCCACTCGACAGCCACGGTACACATTAAGCATCATTTCTATAAAGGGCCTTAGACAGGAAGTGTTTTCTAACAGCCACACATTAACTAGAGGTTGATCCTCTAAGTTAGCTGGAGAAGAGAAGTCCTAGGCATTGCCAAAAATCTCCATTCAGTTTTCAAGTGGGACAAATAATAACTATGACAATCATTAAACTTATTATTTAATACTTCAGAGTCTCTAAGTTCCAGTATCAAATTTGGCCTTCACCATGAATTTGAAGAGTGGCTCTGGCAATTAAATATAAGTATCCCCATATTGGAGCTACAGAAATATTGATGAATCACAGTCGTCCTGTGCTGAAACTAATAAACGCAGAACTCAGGATCGATGGGGAAAAGACAAGAGGAAATGGACATATGTAGTGTGTATTGCTCGCAGTCAAACAACTCAAACCTACAGACTTTGTGTGTAGATGTGCGACTAGATGCACCGAATGTGTTTGTTTGGCTTTCTTCTTTTAAGTTAAATCTGTTCAGCACGGTTTTTACTCTAACACTCTTCTCTCCATATTTTACAAATCATTTTGGTAATAAAAAAACTATCACAACATGATGGGTTGAAAAGTGTCTGGCACATGTTTTTCCCATCATTAAAGTTTGTCTTTGGCTCTGAATTTGAGACATAGTAAGCATTAAATCCCTATAGCCTCCACCCAATCCAACCCAATGCTATCAAGTCAGTTCCGAAGCAAAGCAACTCCATATTTTCTGGTAAATTTATTTTATGTTCTCTCCTTCAACAAACATAAATGCTAAATGACATTAATCGAGCTAACAATAAAAAGGAATAAAAGAGAAAAATAGAAAAAAAAAGTAAAATGAAACAGGAAAAGTTCAGTTCAAGTTCAAATTTTGTTTGGTGTGGGGCCGATCTTTTTTAGCAACACTCTTGGCTCTCAAACATAGTAAATTGTCTTGCAAATAATTCACCGCACTAGGAAATATTGAGTGTCAAGATAGGGGGGATCACCCCAAAAATAAGATAAAGATGTGTACACTGAAGGGAAGAGAATTTGGATCTTGCCAAAGTGGGGGGAGGCAAGGGAAGTAAGCTACAGCAGTGGGCTCCACTGCTGGTGGGTGTTAACTTGGGTGACCTCGAAGATAGCTCCCCTAAAGGGGAGGAGGGAAATGAAGGAACAGCTGACGAGTAAACTATTGGGTGGTAGGCATTGATTTAAACAACTGTTGAATATAAAGTTGATGAAATGAAATGTAAACCTCCACATCATTTACAATATATGTATTTTTTTTTCTTTAAAGAAAGAAATATTGACTGGCTTCCTCACTGTTTCCAGGTCAGGCAGAGGGAGTGCTGAATGTTAACTTGATGTTGGTGCTCAAAGGCTTTAAAGTTATAGGAATAAAACTGTGAGTACCTTTGGTGTGCCACTTTGTACTCAATGGCCATTTCCATTTCTTAAGGTGATGGTCTCCATGCTGTCTTGTAAGAAGAACATTAAAAGGCACCAGGAATAGATTAGATCTACTTTTTAAATTTTATAGTATTTGCCTATAAATAATACAAACAGTAACTCTCTCCACCACCACCACCAAAATGTCAATGGATGTACTCAATTTTGGTTCAACAGGAAACTCTGAAAATTGACAGCATCGTGTGCCTTTAGCTTGTGCTTTTCACTTTGACTTTCTGAACAGTATTTGACACTGAAATAAAATCTCCTTGCCTAGCGATTGACCAAGAATGCCCTATATCCGCTGAACTCTTTGGCTCAAATCCCAAATTAAGTTTTTCCTGTAGGTTATAATTCTAACAGCAGTCCTGATCTAGTTGATTTCCGAAATTATATCCCCTTTATAACTTCTTGAGCCAGCCCTATTATAATACTTACAAACTCCCCCATAATTTAAAATACAAATTCATGAAGTAAAGAAGAATTTGAACCTATGTTCCTATAGTATCAAGATAAACATGTAGATAGAGATATAATATTGATATACTTTAAAGCAAGTCATTGTCTGCAGAATATAAGCTGCAGACTTTTTTCACCGGCAGCACTCCTCGTATAGCATCTTAATAATTCATGATGAAGGCTTCTCTCGACATCTCTTTCCAATACAGTGATACAGTCTTAGAGGAGATGCTGAAGTTGTGTTCACCCTTGTTAAACGGTAGATTTGGGGATACTTGTGAAGACCCTCTTAGAACTGAAATTCTCTGTTTGGCTTGGGTTGAGACCTCAGATAACACGTTAGCCTTGGCTATGGTAGTACTGTGTAACAGGCAATCACAAGAAGGTTAAGAAATCACAAGACAATACTCACTTAGCTCATGATCTGTTACGCACAGGAAGACTAATGTTGACTTCCTCCACTCATGGACCTGCAGGGAGCTGTGGGTCAGCTGAGTTATGCTAACTTTGTGGCTTAGGTGATTGTGCTAGTTTTGTGTGGGCTTCTGCCTGTGTTTCTGAGAAGACTGGTTGTCGACTGATCTATGGTCCATTCAAGGGCAGCCCTGAAAGAACATGGCACTTTCACACATGTCTCTCATCTTTCAGAGAATGACCCAGCACGTTCTCTTGCTGGTGCCACAGGCTAAGACTGGAGACCAGCCTTCTCCAGCTGCCCTTTATATCTGCAGTCATCTCATTAGCCAGAAAAGTCGTATGGCTGGGTCGGAATTGAAGGCATGACTACAGGGTTTCATAGAAAAGTCATGGATACAGGGAAGGAGAACTAACGGGCCAGGCTGTCAATCTTGACTGTATGCGGATTGGCACACATGAGGGAGCTCATTCTAATCTAGCTCATTTCTTAATTGGGGCTCTTCTATAACAGGTTGAGAAATGCTTGGTCTGTAAATGAATCAATGAATACATTATGAATGAATACTGTCCCTTCTCTGAAGTACAGAGGTCTATCCTGATATTTATTGAAAGAAAAAAATACCTGCTTAGTTGAGTTGATAACTGCATGGAAAAGAACGATCTATTACTAAACAGATGTTTTTCCCTCTCTCTCAGGAAGTCCTACTCTATAACATTAGCCACTATTCATGCCAGAGTGTTATAGAATCATTGCAGAAAAAGTGGTATAAGACAATTTGGGGGAAGACAGCACATCAAATAGTGCTGAATCTAGCTTCTAGCCTCTGCCTAGTGCTGTACAGGATTAGCTATTACCCTGTCAAGCAATTATATGAGACTCATAACACAAATTCAGATTTGTGCTCATTTTCATAACAAACCCCTGGTTTCACTTTCTCTAACACCATTTTCTGTAAGATTTACCATTTGAGAATAGCAAACACTAAATAGAATGAGTATTTCTGCTGAGTTAAAGCTCAACCACTCAGCTCACACTTTCCTGGTTCTATCTCGATGTCTTCCCACCTAAAATCTATATTTCTTTCCTACAGTAGTTACGGCATCTGTCTGGCCCACGCTTAATCCTGTATTTTTCAGCAGCATGGAACGAAGGTAGGAAATAGAAGCAGTTCATAAATTTGTCCAGCAATGTGTCTTTCAGTAGTCTGCCTCTTTAGAAACAAACAAAACAATATTTTGAGCTTGGTACAGAATGCACTGTGCAGGCTTGCGAGGAGACGGGGAAAGGGTGCTTCATTTGGTCACACCTATGGGGCTCAGCAGAGAATAACAGCTCTCACTTAAAGAGATGATCATTTCATGGTCTTCCCAAGTTTTCAATAGGTTAAGTCACTATGGTCTTAGCGTATCAACACCGGGCACTCGAGGGAAACTCCTCCTTCCTGCCACCTTGGATGTGGGTTTGTTGGAGCCAGCAGCGGTGTGTGAGAGATAGCAACCCGCTACTTGTTCTGCAGCCTACCCATGGGCTCTGATCCCACCCATGGAGCGGCTTTGGTGGCAAATGATACATTTTTAAACAGCACATTAATATTAACTAAAGTTCCGTGAGCAGATCAAGGGCAAAGTCATTCCTTCCTTCCCAGGAATTTTGGCCTTCTGTAAAACCCATGTCACTTCCTTTTGTGTGTCAGACAGCCTTGGCCTTTTAAAACACAGATTTGCCCCACATGCATAATGAATCTCAAGAACTGGAGGTCAAATCATGATTAGCTGAATGTAAGATCTAAATCAAGCTAATGAGCTTATGTATATGTATCCATATACATATATGCAGACTTATACGTGTATGCACACATGTATAAATAAATAAATATACATATAGACATATGGGGACTTTAAAGAGTTCATGGGAAAAATCCATTATCTTTTAACAGTTTCCCATAAATCCTTGAAGCCCCACACTTACCTGAGTATACATATACATACATGCATACACACACAGTATACAATGTAATGCAGGGAACATTGGTGGCACAGTAAGTTAATCTTAAGATCAGCAGCTCTACCTCATCAGCTGCACCATGAGACAAAGAAGAGGCTACCTTCTACCATAAAGATTTATAGCCTTAAAAACCCTTTGGGTTGATTTTATTTTGTCCTACAGGGTTGCTATGAGTCAGAGTTGATTTTATCCGTAAGGCCACACCTACAAAGAAAAATTCCCTTGCAACTGAATGAGAGATCACATTATGAGGGACGATTACATTATTACATAACTGCCAAGTTTGTTTATTACATTACTGGAAACCAACCTATGTTACTCTGGTTTCTCTATGGACACAAAATCAGGGTTTGTGTATCTGTGTGTGTATATGTATAAGTATATATAAGCATATATCATGATGTGTATGAATACTTATGTGTGTATACATGTATATATGTGGCACAAGGAAGGGGAAAAGAAAGAGGAGGGAAGTTGAGAAAGAAGGAAGGAAAGAAGGGAAAGAGAAAGGAAGGAAGGAAGGAAGGAAGGAAGGAAGGGAGGAAGGAAGGAAGGAAGGAAGGAAAGCAGGCAGGCAGGCAGACAAAAAAAAAACAACTTTGTATCAAGGAACTGGATCATAATATTCCGATATGGTTCAAGTCCAAGAGTCAGATATTAAGTTGGAGCTTTCTTAGCTAGAGGGCCTCAGGCTGGCGGAGCAGAGGCAGCTGAATCCAAATCCAGCAGGTCTAGCTCCTGGTGGTGGAGATAAATGACAGCAAATCAGCAGATCATCTGCAGACAATTTATCAGCTCCCAGGATCAGAGGCCAATAGATCAGGCTTTGGGCTGAAATCTAAAGACCCAAAAGTCTCAAAGACAGATATAAGATCCAGACCAAACAAAGAAAGGGGAGACTTCCCACAGGAGTCTGCTAAATGGGAGTAGGTGACACCCCTGTGGGAATTTCTTTTCAGTTGTGTCATGGTTGTGACTTGACTATGGAGGTAGTATTCCATTTTAAACAATAAATTTTATTTATCTCAAACTGAAAGAACTCAAGAAAAAAAATCAAGGTTAAAAGTTAAATGCTGTATGATTCTGTGGGCAAAATAGTGAATGATGCAAGAAGCATCAAAAGAAGATAGAAGAATCTACGGAATCATTACCCCCAAAAGACGTAGCAGTCAAAATTTTGAAAGATAGAATATGATCAAGAACCAATGATGCTGAAGGAAAAGTTGAAACTGCACTGAAGGCATTAGACAAAAACAGCTGTTTAGCCAATGGACTGGGAGAAATCCATATTTATAACCATTCCAAAGAAAGGGAAACAAGAGCCTTCTCAAATTACAGCATCCTTAGTGATATCACATGCGAGTACATTTTAGTGGCGGTCATCCAACAACTGTTGTAGCAGCACATTGGCAGGGAACTGCCAGAGGCTCAGGTTGGATTCAGAAGAGAACACAGACCAAGGGATATCGTTGTTGATGCCAGATGAATACTTGTCTTTCTGACTATGCAAAGACTAAGACTGTGGGGATCAGAACAAACTATGGAGAGCCTTGAGAGGAATAGTAACTCCAAAACACTTCACTGGGCTTGTACTTGAATCAAGAGGCACTTATGTAATAGACCAGGGGGTACCGCATTGTTGAAAATCAGAAAATGCAATACATCGTTGATTTCTTGTCGCCGATTCCATGAACATTGATAGCAGATCCGATTCTTGACAACTTCATTCTTCTCTCCGTTGATAGTCATGTTACCTACTGATCCATTGGTGACCGTTTGGGTCTTCTTTCCACTGAGTTGTAATCAATACTGAAGATTGCAACCAGTGATCTTCATCAGCAAGTCTTCAAGGACTCCTTACTCTCAAGGTCATGTCACCTGTGTTTCACAGGTTCTTAAGGTGTCCTCCAAGTCTGATGCTGGATCCTTATATAATCCAGAATCACTGATTTTTGTTCACCGTAGGTGCATAAGCCACAATCTGTCCATATGTCAGACTATTGTTACCATTGCTTTGATTTTTGTTTCTCATGGACCATAACTACACCCATCTCGCCTGCACCGATTTAATTTCTCTACTTGACCCTGACTACCACAGAGTTCAATTAACCTCATTGTAGCTATGTTTCTTAATTTAATTAGGGCCACTGTCAAATCTGATTTCCATAAAATCGCTGTCATAGCACTCTTCAAAGGTGAAGAAACTTCCCATACAAAAAAAAATTAAGCAGTTTATTGAGGGCTCTTACAGCTCTTGTAACAATCCATACATCAATTGTATCAAGCACATGTGCACATATGTTGCTATCATTATTTTCTAGACATTTGTTTTCTATTGAGCCCTTGGTGTCAGCTCCTCTCCATACCCCCACCCAGCCCTTGTGGCCCCTTGATACATTATAAATTATTATTTTCATATCTTACACCGACTGCTTCTCCCTTCTCCCATGGTTCTGTTGTTTGTCCAACTTGGGGGTGGGGGGAAGTTATGTGTCAATCACTGTGATCAGTTCCCATTTCCTCCCCTATCCTCACTATTGTAGTAAAAAGTATTTCTTCTGGGTGCTCCACGTGTGTCTTTGGCTCTAATCTAAGAAATTATTATTACTTATAATAAGATAAATCCAATCTCGCATCTGAATTTTCCTAAGTCTTTGGATACTTTTTTCTACATTATACATGTACCAACACAGAGCTTGTGCTTTAATTTAGTGTAGACCATGGTTTAATTCACGCTTTGATGAGCCAATGAAATAAACTATTAGATCCGTTTCTAACCTCTCTAACTGAAACTTTAAATGAAGGATGTGTGCTAAGTGGGCCTGTTTCAATAAGTTCTGATTGTTCCAACTTTATTTCCATTGTTCCATTATCCCACACGTGTAAAGGCCATGCCCCAACATATTTTCCAGATGTTTGTTTGTTTGATTACATTAGAAACGTCAAATGGTTGTTTTGGAGTGTGGCACTCTCCTATTTCCTGCTTTATACTTCACCTTTGGGGGCTTAGTGGGAATGAAGTCTAGTTATAGGTCTAGAAGAAAAAATTTGTTGTGGAGATATATTCTAGAAACATTAAGCCACATCTTATAAGATATTTACTACTCACAATGCCCCACACAATGTCCCAGGTGCCTTCTCCAAGCAGGGCTTGTCAGATACAGCTGAGTGGAAGGGATAATGGTTTTCCTGAGAAGGGTGGTTGAACAGACAACGATGAAGTATTTCTTCAGATGGGAGGTGTGATTTTTTTTTTTTTGGGAGGTGTGATTTTGTTGGCAATTGTAATCTAACAGAATTCAGGGACCAAATATCAGCATATCTTTAATGGCTTTTGTTCTGCCCTTTGAAGTTTTGGGGAGCATCCCTGAAAAACTGATGTGCTGAGCACAATACCCTTGACTCCTACCCCTTTCATTCAGCCTGCCCTGTGGGTGGTGTTGTGTCAACTGGAAACATGTCTTATCCCTTGTGATTGTACATGAAAGAAGCAGGAATGATAAAACTACGTGTAAAATAGCTTGTAAAATCAACATATAAAATTCGATACAAATCATTTTTAATCCAATAGTTCTTACTAGAGAGCTTCTTTCTCATGCGTCATGGCATGTGTGGGAAAGAAGGGCAGAGGAGCTAAGAGCTGATCAGATATGACTAGAGGGTGCTGCACTTACATTTTCCAGACACAGAAACTAAAGTGAGGCGAGAGTGCAGCGCATTCCATAGGCCCAACTTCTGTGAAAAGTAGGGTAAGGAAGTAGGATTCACAGGGCAGGATTTCTAAATAATATGTAATTTCAACAAATCCTTGGTCCCACAAGGGGAAGCTTTCAAGATAAATTTGTTAGTCTCCCACTTCAGGGCCAAAATGGCCAGGTGACAAGGTCATTGTGTCCTTGCCTCACTCAGTAACCAGATGTTGGGCCACTGCCACGTGGTGGCTGTCCAGTGAAGTAGCTCTTGTTAGTTGACCAAACATCAAGGAAATTGACACCTGGAAGCCATTTAATTCTCCACAGATGGCCAGCAGGATAGCACATCTCCATGACAAGTCCATGCCTCAGCATGTAAGCCTGGACACCTAAAACCTTGTAGAACGGTTCCGCAGAGTCAGGAGTTAGAGACACCTGTGTTTACCTCCAGCTGTGTGGATGGGACAAAAATGATTTTGAATGCTCCCCCAGAAAATAAGCATTGCCAACTACCTTGAGGTCTTCAGAGGAAAGGGAGTGTTGGGTGGTATTTGGGGGGATTTCAATAATCAGTGGCACATTTATTTTCTATCGCTCCATAAGGACTCCAAGTACTTACAATCCCAAACTGATAATAGCAAAACAGAAAATAATACATTAAAAATATTAAATAGTTAAAGCTGGAATTGAACTTATTTATTTTTGAAAGTTGGTAGCCACAATCACTTACCTATGAATTCATAATAGTGAAGAACATGAGAGATGCTAGATTTTAGGAATCTTACAAGTGTAGCAAAGAGCTTCCCATACAGTTGATACTTATTTTTATAAAGAGTTGAATTTTTATTGTAGGACAAATGACTGTATGTATGTGTGGAGGATTGGGATCTTTGGTATGATTCACGATAAATGGAGAAAAAATTGATGTTGTCAAGGATTTTGTCTTGCTTGGATCCACAATCAATGTTCATGGAAGCAGCCGTCAAGAGATAAAACCAAGCAGTCATTGTGTAAATCTGTTGCACGAGACCTGTTTAGAGTGTTGAAAAGCAATGATGTTATTTCTGAGGACTAAGGTGTGCCTGACTCAAGCCATGGAACAGTCCATTGCATCATAAGCGTGTGAAAGTTGGACAATGAATAAAGAAGACCCTAGAAGAACTGATGCATCTGAATGATGGCGCTGGTGAGGAAAATTCAAACTCACATGACTGCCAAAAGCGCAAACAGAGATGTCTTGAAGCGAGTGTAGCCAGCCTGCTCCTGAGAGGCACAGATGGGGGACTTCCCCGTATGTACTTTGCATATGCTGTCAGGAGAGAAAAGTCCCTGGAGAAGGTAAAACAACTAAGTAGCAAGAAAGAGGAAGACCTTCCCCATGATGAGTTGACGCAGTGGCTGGCTGGCTGGGCTCCAATATAAGACCCATTGAGATAATAGCACCAGGCCATGTTGCCTTCTGTTGTGAACAGTCACTCTGCGTTGGAGCCCATTTGAAAGCGATGAACATCAGTGTGTGTGTGTGTGTGTGTGTGTGTGTGTGTGTGTGTGTGTGTGAAGGGTCTTGTGCCCTGCATAATCTCAATGGGCATTTTGTGAGTTGCCTTCTACTTAAGCACTTAATTATAAAAGTATCACTTTAAATTTACTTTCAAAGTAATATTATTGGTAGTAATATATTGAGAAGTCATTTTACCATATCCCATAAGTTTCAAGTAAGAGTGTACCAGGGTTGATTAGGTCAGCGGTTCACCAAAGACCCAGAATCTTTTTCTTTGGTGTGAAATCCCTTTCTTGATATTTGGTAAGAGTGGTCGCATCGAATATTTGCCCTTTGTCGTTGACTCATTTGCATAATGTTCTCCAGGTTCCTCATTATGCGACGTGTCCCATGTTCATCATGATTCTTCCCTGTGGTTGGTATCTCACCGAGATTATGTACCAAAGCTCATGTCTTCCTTCTTCCCTGATAGGCATCTAAGTTGCCTCCACCTTTTTGATGCTATGAATAATGCTGTGATGAATATGGATGTGAACTTATCTCCTCTTATTTCTCTAGGAGAGTTACCAAGGAGAGAGTTTGCTGAGCTACATAGGATTTCTAATCCCCAAACGTGGAGAAAGCACCGTACCACTTTCCACAGTAGTTGTAGTAGGTGAGGGTCCTAATCTCTCTGCACTCTTGCCAGCATTTGCTCTTTTCAGTTTCTGCTTTTTAACACTGCTATTAAAGCTGGGGTGAGGGGATAATTCAGTGTTCTTTTGCTACGGATGGTTCGAATGGCTAATGATCATGAGAATTTCTTCATGCATTTGTGGGCCATCTGAACGTCTTCTGCGGTGAGGTCATGTTCATGTCCGCTGCCCATTCTCATGCTTCGACTGCTGACCGTCTCATTTCTTACAGCTGGAACACGCACCTATCTTTGACTTGAGGGCAGTGCCAATGAGACCTCACGGGTGCCTCTGAAATCACAGGCGTGATGCAAAGGGAGTGGCCATTTTCTGCAGGATGTTGGACTCCTTCTAACAAGACGGATAAAGGGGGGCCTGGGGTTAGATTTCCATATGAAAATCAATTGAATGTGTACCCTATGATACTTATTGCCCTCGTTTTACAAATGAGGCAAATTTGAAGTTAACAACCTTGCTTTAAGCCCCTTAGTTAGTTACTAGCGGAACTTGGAATCAATCTCAGGCAATTGTTCCTCTAACTAAACGAATGTGATCAGTTTGAGAGGTCTCCAAGACCCACTTAGGGTGGTGATGAAGACAAAATTATTTTCAAATGAATACCATGACACTGTCTGTCCTTCCCATTTCATTCCACACTGAGAGTGGGAGAGGAATTTTGTGGTGATTACAGGACCTGTGGTGAAGACATCACTCTGATGATTAGTGGAATACGTGTGTCACCTATTCAGAATTTTCTACGAAGGTCCTTTTAGGGTACATATCAGCGTTTTCCGATATTAACACTGTTATTACTCTGTGGTTCTACTATTTTCTGATTACCAGTCTTCTGATATCAGCAAATACATTTATAACTATTTGTATCAATTATACTTTTATTTTGAAATCTAGCCATTAATTTCTTTGGGAAGGTCTCTCTCCCTATTAGAGACACACAAAGTTCATGTGCTCTATGGTCTCGCTGGGACTAATGTACTGAAGCTATCTCAATATCAACGATTTGCATGAAACCCAGCCCTAGATCAGGATCTCAAACAAACAGAAGCTCTTTGATGTTCTCAATGCAATGCAACCTTCTGAAGAAGCCTCAAAGCCAAAACGGTTGACAAATATCCTTGTCACATCCCTTTAGCTCACCAATACCACGTTGTTTCCAAATCTGTATTTTCTTCTGCTTAACTCTGCCAAATTAACATCTAGAATCGAATTGCTATGGAATAAATATTATTTTGAGGGAGAAAGGCAAGGTCAGGGAAGAAGCATGTCTAAAGGTACCATTGACAAAGTTAAGGGCAAGACTAGCTGCCAGCAACACTCTGTGCAGCTGTGTGCTAGACTTCCTTTGGCTTCGCATCGCTCAGCCCCACGTTGCTGAGCCCAGGGCAGGAAGGTCTGCCTACTGAGGCCGCACCAAGAGCAGGCGCAGTCCCAGCCTCCTTCTGCAACGACAAAGTCCTCACCTGTCCTGCCCAAGGGTAAATGAGGCTTTCTCCTGTTGTGTGATCAAATGATGCTTGCAAGCCAAGAAACTCTGCAGGTGTTTCCGTAAAGCAGCAGCATTTATAAAACGGCAAAGCAAGGTGTTCGGAGGCAGCTAAATGGCCTACTGCACGCAGTGTAACTGTTTGATAATGAGCAGAGGAGAATCGGTTTTGCCTTGAGCCAAACTTTGTGAATCTTAGTTTGGGGACCAATATCCTGAAACATCGTCTTGTCGCAGCTGCCCTGTTCTCAGACAAAAGGAGTATCAATGGAAGTTTACTGCATTTTAGACAATGGAACCAAACATTAACCCATTTTGATGAGTTAAGTATAAATGAAGCAGATGGATCAGAGTAAGTTCACCTTCCAGTTGCCTGGATAAGCAACACTCTTTTCATCTTCTCTTTCCCCCTTTTTATCTCCATCTTTCTCTCTCTCTCTCCGTCCATCCATCCATTCACCCTCTCTAGATATGTAAAAATCATCTACCTGCAGCTTATTTTCTATGAAGGGACAATGGGCCTGGCCTAATTTATGTTTCTCAGTGAAAAATATTTACAAATATTTTCTGTGGTAAAGGCAAGACATTGTGAACCTATTCCTATCACGGCTGTGAGGCAAATACACACTGGTGGCCTTCTAATTTCCAAACCAATAAGGCAAATGTGTGCCTTTGTACCCCTGCCCAAATATTCATAAAAAGAAAAGTTATTCCCATTTGCCTATTTCCAATAGACGTGGCTTCTGAAATTGGTGATGATGTGGGGACGAAAGGTAGAGTGGCTATAGGATACCTAGAGCCTGATGATTTAAACTGATCTGAGGTGGGACCACCAACCACAGGGCTGGAAGTTCAAAACCACCAGGGGCTCCTCAGAAGAAAGGCTAGGCTTTCTACGACCATGAACAGTTACAGTCTGGAAACTGCCAGGGGGTCCCAATGAGTCAGTCATGACTCCTGGCAGTGAAGCAGCAGGCATATCAGTGTAGACATGGAGCCAATGCTAATTCCATTTTATCTCACTATCTCGTTGCCAACTTCTAGACTTCTTCTCTGCTCTGGACTACATTTACTTCCCCAAAGGGTTAATGCTCACCTAATCCTTTGTAAAAATAAGAAGGTGCTACAAGAGTTTATGAGGAGAAGAAGGGTTTGACAGAGGCAGGTTCAAAGGAAGGCCATCAGTGAACCAAGGTTATTGTGTGTCCATCAAGGTTATGCACGTACATTTGCTGTCTTGTGATGAGGTAAGATTTCAGTTGCGTTTGTTCCCCACTAGAAGGAGGGTCTTTCCCGCAGGGTTTGAGCTGCAAAGGGGTTTCTTTATCTCGGGTGAAGGGTGCCCACAGGGGCTCTAATTTTCCCAGGAGCCCATTTTAAAGTGAAAGACCTGTGCCTGGGGATGCTCCAGCTCGCTCCTAAGTTTTATTCCCTCCATTTCTCCTGGAAGCATTCTGGAAGGCCAGCATGGGCCAAAGAAACCTCTGGAAACCCCCTCAACATTATTCTACCCTGGAAATGTCCAATTCTCACAAAACGAGGAGCTCATACCCCTACAGCCACAGCTGTGGCCTGTTGTCTTTACGTCCACTCAGGGGTTCGGTAGCCTGAGGCCTCATGATTTGTCGTGTCTCCTGTCTAAAGACAGCCTCGGGGTTGAGGAAGCGTATTCTTAACTTCACTTATCAACTAATCTTTGTCCATGATTGAAAGCATCATGTGTCACCGTAGTTCTTGATGGGTTGGCTGGGCAGGACATGAGCATACTGTGTTTGTCAGTGTGACCCTCTTGAATGCAACATGGAGAGGAGAAGAGGGAGCAGTAGTGGGGTTATTAATTCTTGGAGGACACGATCGCAAAGCTACCGAAAGTTAATTCTTCATTACTTTCTCTTTGTTATTGGTCATTGCATAGGCCAGACATCCAAGGAGTGTCCAGGCTCTACTGCAGCAAGGAGCTGCCATAGCACACATTTCTGGTACTTTTGACATAAAGAAAGTTTTCTGGTGAGTTAGAAGACCCCTGGAGAAGTTTTGCTTTCTTAACATAAAAGTCAAAAGGTTATATTTGAAGCTCCACCTTTCCCTCCATCTTAAAAGCTAATATTCCGGCCAGAAGTGAAGTGGCCATCTTGTGACAATAAAGGACAAATCAAAAGAATAACAGTAGTGAGACCTCTAGCATATTCTAGCCTGAGAAACAATAAAAAATATTCATTTGCTCTGTAGTTCCCATTATGTATGAGAAGCAAATGCCAGCGTGTTTAATCTGCTGACCAGTCTAAATCTTAGCTTGTGTGTGTGTGTGTGTGTGTGTGTGTGTGTGTGTGTGTGTGTCTATAATAGGTAGGATAAAGGTATATGCTTTTCAGGATTTAAAATATTAGGAAATACATTCTTTACCACATGTCACCTATGTGTGCAGACCACATGTTCCAAAGCAGGACCGAGCTCCATAGGGTTTCGCCGGCTGCAATCTTTGTGACGGTTCTTCACCAGCTGCTCTGTGCGTTCCCAGCATTGACCTGACGCTGGTAGCTGATCACAAACCATTGCCCCCTCTGACTCCTTGGCTGCAGTTATGGTGAGGATTTGTCTTTAGACGTCTATGAGTCACTTTGGAAACGAGGAAGAAAAGGACTGCGAGAAGTAGATCAGGTCATTTATATTTGCCCGACCTATTCGTAACTATTGTGTTTAATATTCACTTTCTAATCCTCTAATTTCTAAAAGTGCCCAAAAGATCGTGTCTTTAGGGGGATTTACAAAGTGACTCTTTTCTGGAGTAATCTAATTCCTGACATAAACTAAAAGATGATAAAACAAAGACTTTGTAAACTACTAATTACTACATTTCAAGATACTGAGTGCTAGTTCTATAGGCTTTTGAAGAATTGTTAACATATATTAAATGCTTAGTATGTTCTAGGTCTATTCTAAGAATTTTATATGGATTAAGTACCGTAATTCAGTGACAACCCTGGGAATCAATATATATCACCACTCCCATCGTATGCCTGGTAAAATAAACGGAGAGTGGGATTACATGTAATGATCAAGTTCACTTATAGGACGTGGTTGAACTGTGATAGGAACCAGGCACCTGGACTTACATCCACCCAGCCAGGATAGATCAAACTATCATATCATGTTTTTTGGGTTTTTTTAACCCAGCTCTCCCACTCTATTGTGATATTTGATTGATCTACCTGACTCTTCAGAAAAAGAGCAAGGCAAACCAAAATATTTCATAAACATTCGTATTTACACCTAACTCTCACATTTCTGGCTTTGAGAAAAGTGTGCAGTAAGTCAGGTCAGTATGGATTCTCGAGTATTTTGTGAGGAGTTGGGGGTGCAATAGCACCCAAAACTCATGATTCATCTCTATCCCTGCTCCCTTCTCCGCCCCCTTTTACCCACGTATCACTAGCTAGACTAGTCAGTAAACATTAGATGCATGAGTTAAATGTATTTAAGAAAGCACGTGAGGCACCAACAATAAAGTGCTGCTCACCACTCCCAGCCCCTCTATTCCTTAGTTCAATCAGGAAATCGTTTATCAAGGCATCATTGAACACTTGGGAAAAGAAGGGTCTTGCTTCATGAGGAAGGGCCTTACTTACTACATTGTTCTTCTAACCAGACAGAGCTCTAATAGACGTGTGTGTGCCCGTGTGTGTTGTTATTGTTAGCGCCTGTGGAGTCAGTTCAGACTCATACCGACCTTATGCCTGACAACAAAACACTTGGAAGTCTTGCACCATCTTCGTACTTTTGGGGATGTTGAGCTCATTATTGAGCCCCCGTGTCAATCCATCTTTTTGAAGATCTTCCTGTTTTTCACTGACCCTCTACTTTCTCAAGAATGCCATCTTTCTCTAGGGACTGGCCTTTCCTGAGAACACGCCCAAAGTGCATCAAATGCAGGCTCATCACTTGGTAGGAGCCTTCTGGCGATACTTCCTTGAAAACAGATTTGCTTCTTTTTCGGGAAGTCCCTGATACGTTCAACACTCTTTGCCAAAAGCCATCATCCAAATGCACTGAATCTTCTTTGGTCTTCCTTATTCAACGTGCAACGTTCACATGCCTATGAGGTGATTGAACCTCCCATGGCTTCGTCCTGACAGTCACATTCTTACTCTTGGGCCTTTTAGGGAGGTCTTGTGCCGAGGATTCACCCAAAACAATAGATCATTTGACTTTTTAACTGCTGCTCCCATGAGCATTGATTTGGGATCCACAGAAAACAAACTTCCTGACAATGCTGTCTTTTCTCCATTTGTCATTATGGTACCTTTTGATTGAGTTGTGAGCATTTTGGTGTCCTGTGAACTGAATTGTCATCCAGAACGAAAGCTGTGGTCAGTGATCTTCACCTGCAAATGCCTCAGCTCCTGTTTGATGTCAACAAGCACGTTTTGTCATCTGCATAGAGCAGATGGCGACTAAACCTTCCACTGAATCCTGATGCCATATTCTTTTTTATATACTCCACGTTCTTGGATTATTTGCTCAGAATCCAGAATGAATCAGTATGATTATAAGATACAACCCTCACACACACCTTTCCTGATTTTAGTCCATACAGTATCTGCTTGTTGAATTATGGTATCCCCTGATTCTGATTGAAGAATTACTTCTTGGTCTACATAGAAGTTCTGAATGAGCACATTATGTGTTCTAGCATTCCCATTATGTGGGAGGGTGTAATTCATTACACACATTCCTCATTTATGAATATGATGAGGTTAGAAAAATCAGGCAATTGTGCACAGTTAGGACTGTGCAAAAATGGAGGATGACTACATTCTCACACAACTGCCACATTACCTCATTACCTAACCGACAAACCACTGTGACTCATGGCCAACCAAGTTAACACATAACCTTAATCATCACTGCCTGTGTTACTCTTGCCTCCGATCCTGGGATTCATTACTGTCACACAAAAGTCAATAATCCATAAAGTCATTGGATTTATTTTTATTATTTTCATAAATGTGAAATGCTGAACAACAGGTAATTGTTAAGTGAGTAATTGATGTAATTTACTTTTTAAAACTAGGTAGGTATTCATTCTTATAACAATCTGATACAAGAGGCATAAATTCTGTCTAGAAGAAAGAGTTGGAAAGTTCAGGATCACAGCCCAAGTGTTTCTCAAGAAGGACAGCTTGAGCTGGGCTGTGACACTGCATCCTCGGGATATTTATGGGGCCTCAGGGGAGAGTGTTATGCAGGGAAAATGTCCAAACGATAGCAGGAGTGTTCATGAAGGAGACTCAAGGGCATCTGACTCAGTTATCCATCAGAGAGCAAACTCCCTTCTGTCAGGACTAGACATTTCTCTGTTGAAGGGTAACCTGGACTCAAACTTTGTCCTTAGAAAGCAAAGGTATAACTGGATCTTGGGGAAATAGCTTCTCATTTCTACTCAATCAGCTTGTGCCCACAATTTTGATCTTATGGTGAATGGGCACGGCAACAAATCTTCCATCTTATAATATTCACACTGGGGGAGTGCTCATTTATGTATATCTTAGCAGACTCTGATTGTAGCACAGCCTCACCTAACAAATGAAAACCCGACTCCCTGGAAAGTCGATTGATCTAAAGAACAAAGTCGAACTGGCCTACAGGTTTTCCAAAGCTCTAACCTTTATGGAAGCAGTCTGCTACACCTTTGTCCCAAGAAGCAGCCAGTGGATTCAAACTACCGAGCTTTCAATGAGCTGACAAGTGCTTGACCATGGTGCCATAAAGCCTACTTGAATAATGGACAAGTACTATTTAAATTGAGGCCAACTTGGAGTGTTCCATCTCGACCTCCAGGAACAGAAGAGAGACGGTGTCATCACTTGGGCCTCTTCTTCAGAAGACCTTCCTTCATTCTCTATGAGCCCTATAGGTGTCTTCATACTGTCTTCCCACGGGACATCTTTTCCTGGGCTATTTCTTTTTCCCACACTGAAGTCTCTTGCTTCTGATTTTTATGGCAGCCTAAACACACTCCTCTCAATTCAAGCGATATCCTTAACTATGGGGAGGGAGACTCTGATCTGCCTTGTTTAGACTTATTCATTCTGAATCTGTCAACTACAGATAGCCAGCCTTGTCAACTGTGTGTCAACCACAAAAATGCATTTTTTTTAACATGGAAACCTTTATTGAAAACGTTGGAGAAAAGGACTAAAAATAATGCTTGTTTCCTGGCACTGAGAAAAGCACTCTTCATTGATATTTCTGTGCCAACCAAGCTATGATGACTAGTCAAAAAGTAAAGGTCTCTAGGTTGTGCAAACGTTTGCACTCAACTGGTACCCTAAAGACTGACACTTGGAATTCATCAAGAACACCATGGAAGAAGAAAGCCTGGCCAGGAAGAGCCCAGGAGTCCTCTGCTGAATAAACACGTGTGTCTGCCAAGGGATGGAATTAAATGATGACAACTAGTAACAATGATCCGCAAGGCATGTGTTGCCCGAGCTATAAAGTCGTTTTCTATACCTGCCTTTGTATTGTCCCCACAAAGTATTGCCAGGGGTTTTAACAAATCTAGATTTAGATAAATCTGTTCCTTAGAGGTGTGTATTCAGACAATTGTGCAGCATTTGGCTGCAAAGCACAGGCATGAGGGGTTTTTCAGGAAGGACAGATGGAGACCCTGCCCTACCAGGTGAGACTAACAAAGGGAATCAAACTCTGGGGCATAAGAATGCTATCAACAATGAAAATACCTTTTCTCTGCAATCACTTGTTTTTAATAAACCCATGAAAACTTCAAATTTCATAGCTTTGCTATTATTGTTTATTACGATTTGGAAATTTCTTAAAATTCATAAACTTCTAAGGAATGGTTTTGAGGATCAGTAGCCTATAGTTTCCAGAACCCAGTTCTGTATTTCCTTAGTGTAGTTGTCTGTTCCCTCACTTCTGTGTCACAGTCTTTCCCTATTTCACGGACTTTTTCACCTGGAATTCCTACAGCAGTTTTGGGAATACGTTTTTCTTCTGTGCTGTATAATTCACTTAAAACCAGAGACTCGAGAACCTCTATGTACCAATGACATATGCTATCTGAAAATATTATAGAGATACCGCTTAGACACAATGTCCAATCACTCCAAAGAATGTACTGCATGAGCAGCCTGTGACCCATTGCCTCAAACTCAAATTTTTTTCAGTTTTTATTATTTTCTGCTTCAATTTTTGAGTTTTATTAGCACTTCATCCATGTGTCTTACCATTCAATAATTGAATCATATCAAAAAGAGTTGTACAATTGTCATCACATTTGATTCTAGAACATTTTCTTCTTCCTTGTGTTCACCGTTATTCACGTAAATATGTTGCTGCTGTTGTTGTTGTTGTTGACTCATACTCCTTAGTGTAGAGTCTGGACCTTGCCTTCATATAACCTTTTCAAATTTTCTTTATCATTTTCCCATTCATACTATCCACTTAGTCAAATGGTCACACATTGACAATTACTATTTCTATGTTTTTCTGATGGTGTCTCCCCAATGTAAATTGTACCCAGATCTACTTATTTCTCCATTTAAAAGCCATTGTTTACTTTAGATGTCTCCACCTTCGTGAACTCATGACCTGCTATTGATATCTCACTCTGCCCTACTCGTTCCAGTAATGATTTGTGACTGCTTATGTAGATTAATGATTCTTTCATCTGTGTAAAGCTTATTTTCTTTGACATGAGGTAACCCAAAATGGCTTTATTTTGTCTCCTGTCCCTGGTAGAGAGCCCAAATTACGTAATGGGTTATGCGTTAAGCTGCTAAATGCAGTTTAAATCCACCAGGTGCTCTGAGGGAGAAAGACGAGGCTTTCTGGGTCCATAGAAAATGACAGCTTGGGAACCGCAAAGGGGGCAGTTCTACTCGGTCCTCCGCTGCTGCAGTGAGTCAGCACTGATTCAATGGCCCTGGAATTCTGGTAGGTATTTGCGCATGTGTGAAGGTAAGACAAAACAACACCAAAAATAATTGCTACAAAATGATTAAACATTTATGAAACAAAAATATAAAAATCTAAAGTTATTGTTTTTAGGCATACCTAAAATTCAGGTTTACATATGTCTGGAGGCAAAGTGCCCATGTCTTTAAAGCTTTCTCAAAGAGCTCTACATTCCTTAATTTATGTCATGCAGAAAATGGCACTTTTAGCATCCTTGAGGGCCTCAAATGTTGATCCTTTTAAACGTTCTCTGCATGAAGGAGGCTGAGGCAGGTCAGGGCTGTGGGATGGATGGAGAGAATTTCCTAATGAACTTCTCACAGGATAGGGTTGTTAGCCTTAAAGAATGAGCAGTATGCTGTCCTGATAGAAATAAATTCCTCTGCACATAATTTTAGCATTTTATTACTTGTCCAGTTTTCAATTTGATTAACATTTCTTCATAATCAGACCCCATTATTGTTCAGATATGCCCAGTTGCTCTTGGTCTCTTGAACTGAAGCATGGACTGATGGGCCACAAAAAGGCAAGCGGAGCCATGCAGTCTGAGCCTGAGAACTAAAAACATATCTCATTAAAATAATTTCAAGCTCTTCAAAATGTGTCTCTGTGTAGGGCTTGTGGGAACCTGGAGCTCCAGGACTGTGCACTGGGCACCTTGTTGTGTCCCAGGTGATGGCACGAGGTGACGAACAATGAACCTGCATTGGGCTAGACATCTGGAAATCACTTGAGTAGGTTAGCAATGGAATCATGTAAATTTCGATAATACGAACTCTCTAAGGCTGAAACGTTCAGTGGTAGTGATGACTGAGACAGATACGCCCAGAAACTATCTTAACCATCCGTTTTGTTCAGCTGGCAGGTCCAGTTCTCACCTCTTTGTTGTGTTCCGAGAGATCCTTAAATACTTACACGTTATATTTTATGATTAAAAATAAAGGCATGTGTTTATCTTTTCAGTTGATAAACAAGAGCTTTTTTTCTTAAGTAGTTGATCTAATGTCTTTACCTACTTAACATGTTATTCTGTTTTGTGTTTGTTTGGTGACTATTTAAGAAAAACTGTAGATTGACTTTTTATGACAAACTCTGATGAACTTGCTCTCATTTCAAATCTTATTTCAGTTGAACATGATGAATACTTATTTTTTCTATCTCATATTATTATCATTTAACTTTATAATGTGAACTATGTGAAGGGTTACAGGATAGATCATCAGTGTAATATTCAGCAACTTAAATACATTTTGTTCCAAATTATTCTTTATAATCCTTTTAATGTACCTTCACTTATCCTACATTTTCTTTATGATTTCTACTTTTATGATTCCTTCTTTCCTAACCCTCCAAACTTTGACTATAGATAAATGCTCCCTTTTGATACTAAATGGCTGACTATTCTAACAGGGGATGAGTTCATTTCCGACCTGAAGGGCCATGCCCTCAAAGGTCCCATCACTCTTAACTGACCGGTCCACGTGGTCTCTGCTGTGATTCCGAGTTTGGTCCACATTGTTGTCCCACTCTATCCAGGAACTTCTAAAGCGATCCTTTTCGCTCAATGGTAATGGTAACCAGGTACCATCTAGTTCTTGAGTCTCAAGATTGTAGTGATCAATGTTTGCATGGCTCATTGGAGGGACTGTCTTGGGTTCAGCACTCTGTTTCCCTCTGTATGGAGAGAGTCCGACCAGAGTTCTTCTAAAACATTTAAGACCCAGTTGCTACTGAACAAGCCAGAATATAGAACATTGTCATTGTGAACGATGTTATGCCAATTGACTGTTGTCCTCTGAGGCTAGAGTCCTGATCTTCTAGGTTCACTCCTTAGGCTGGGTTATGTCAAAGAAGCTTTCCTAGCACTGTCCTGTGCGCTCCACCACATTCATGCATATATTTGTTGGGAAGACAAGTATTGATTTGTATGTATGCTTAAACTACTTAAACTATTATTATGAAACAACTTTACCATGTTCAAATTGCTCTTTATGATACTTAATTCATTTTTCAAATCTGAAATTCAATTTTTGGAAACATTTTTAAAACATCTGTTTGGATGGCAGACAGCACCTCCCTCGTCTTTCTCTTCGCCGCTTCTATGTGGTCAAATCACTGTCCTTTCACGTCTCTCTTCATTTGTGGAAACAAAGAGAAGTCGCACACAGGGAGGTCAGGTGAGTAAGGTGTGGGGGGCAAGAGAGGTCTGCTGCTTTGTGCCAAAAACTGGCGCACTGAGATGCCTGTGTGAGCAGGTGGCAAAGCCAGTGCCCCTTCTGCACAAGCCAGGCCATTTTGGTCACACACCATTACCCAGTCTTTTCAGAACATCTAAATAGAAAGCTTGATTAAAAGTCTGACCTGGTAGAATGAACTCCAAATGCACTATCCCCCTCACATAAAAAAACAAAACAAACGAGCATTGTCTTGATCTTTGAGTTTGTTCGATGAGCTTTGGGGGTGGGGGGTGAGGTAATGATGGCATCTTCCATTGGCTTGATGGATGTTTGCTTTTGGGGTCATATGAATAGCACCAGGTCTTATCACCAGTGATGACTTTGGGAAAAATTCTAGGTCACTTCACACCTGTTCTTCCAATGCACAGCATGTTTCCAGTTGATGCCCTTTTTCCTGGTCGGTCAGAACCCGAGGCACAAATTTTGCGTGGACACTTCTCATTCCCAAATCTTCCGTTACAATTCACTGAATCAAGCTCCAACACAGTCCAGATAATACCCCCATCTCTTCAATGTTCTCGTTTTCAGTCTTTGAGCACAATTGCACAACTTTGGACGATGTTTTCGTCCCTTTGGGAAGTTGATGGACATTAGGAATGAGGACATCAATCAACATTTCACCTTTTCCAGTGGAGAAAACCACTCGCACACTTTTTCCCCATAGCACTGTCCTTGTAAGCTGTGCTCCACATCACAAAAGTTTCTGCGGCATTTTTCCAGAGCAGGAAACAAAATTTCACAGGTGTACATTGTTCTCTTAAACCATCTCTCACAAAAAACAAGGTTCCAGCAAAATTGCTTTATTCCAGCAAAAATTCATTGTGACCAGAGAAAACCTTCCCAGGCAAAACTACTGGTGCACTAACTCAGAGCCAGTTGCTTGATGCTTGCTTAGCAGGAAAAATGTGTACTCCCAAAGCTCCACTGGGTGGAGCTTTTTTTTGGGTACTCTGACATGCCTACGCACATGCGTGGGCACACACACACACACACACACACACACACACACACACATCCCTGAGTGTACTCATACTCGGTCTCCCATACTTGTTCAGCCTGCACAGCTATCTAAGCATAGACTCCTGGATCACTTATTGCAGGATTGTATATATAACCGCAGTTGCCTTTGTTGCTTTGGGGACTTTCAAATCTCTAATTTTTGCCCCTGCTCCATAATTTTACTTGTATTTGTATATTGTCTTCCCTTTTACCCAAATTAACACTTGTCTAACATCCAATCTGTCTTTAAAAGTTAATCATTTTATTGACATATTACTGTCATCCATTGCCTTCTGAAAACTTTGTGCTCAGCTTTTAAGCTCTAATCTAATTTCCTCCTCCAAGCTTGGATTTATTATTTACAATCCTTAAATCCCACATGCTGCGGTGCTTCTTCCATGTGACTTAGCTGACACCCCACTTAAACTACATTTTGTTGCTGTTTTAAAGACAACCTTTTAAGATCCAACATTCTATTCTTTCCGAGAGCCAGGTACCATCTGCTTTCTTCACACTTTGCTGTAGCATGCATCTCTTTAGTGATTTTGTCATGAAAACAAGTATCAAGTAGGTCCACACCCTAAGAACCATTTGTTCTTAGATTACTAGTCCTTGTTTTCTCTTTTGCCCCCTTGGAAACCATGAAATACAGGTATGCATTTTTAGTGTGAAAACATGTTCTTGACTTTTTAAAATAGTGGTCTCATACAATACATTTCCTCTTGTGGTTAATAATTTCAATGAGCATAATGTTCTCCAGGCTCATCATCCATGCTATGAATGGTCCACATATTCCTCACAAGTCTTTAATATTACATAGTGTTACATGGTGTGGATGTACCAAAGCTTATTTATCTATTTATTTATCCCAAATAGTAAATGATGGGCATTTGTGTTGGTTTTGTTTGCTCTTCTGAATAGTGGTACAGTGGATATGTCTGCGCATTGATCCATTCCTGTTAGGGCCCTTCTTTCTCTGGACTATATTCCAAATACAGAAATCGCTAAGTCGTGCCGTATTTCTATTCTTAACAATTTCCAAGTTTAATAGTAAATGACAAACGAACAACAAAACCAGAAATAACCAAATGGTAGCTAGGGTGTGCAGATGCCCCTGTAAGATTTGGCCTGGTTATACTAAAAGCTGTGGTCTTTGACCTTCAGCAGCAAGTGCTTCGAGCCGCCTTTGATGTCCGCAGACAAAGTTGTGTCTCCTGCATGTCACAGATTCCTCAGAAGCCTTCTCAAACCCGGGTGCCGTATTCTTCTTCATATAGTTCAGCTTCTTGGCTCGTTTGCTCAGTGTACAGCTTGAATAAGAGTGGTTATAGGACATAATCCTAACACATGTATGTCCTGCTGTTAAGGTATAAAATAGTGTCTTGTTCTGTCTGTAAGACTGCTTCTTGATACAAGTACAGGTTACACAACAGCACAATGAAATATTCTGGAATTACTGCTCTTCTCAATTTTATCCACAGTTTGTTATGATCAACACAGTCTAATGTTTTTGTTTAGTCAGTAAATCACAACTAATTATCTTTCAGGTATTTTCTGCTTTCAGCCAAGATCCATGTGACATCAACAGTAATATCCCTCATTCCACATCCTGTTCTGAATATGCCTTGAGTCTCCAGCAGCTCCCTCTTTATATACTACTGAAACTCTTTTAGCACCATTTTCAGGGGAAACAATTATTTGTATGTGATCTTAATGACATTTTTTCCCAATAATTTCTGTTTGGGCACCAATGTGTAGAATAAGCACAAATACAGATCTCTTCTATTCAGTTATCCAGGTCCAGGTAGCTCTCTTCCAAAATTCTTGGCATATTCAAATGAATGTTTACAGTGCCTGATCAGCTTAATGAAATATTTCAATTAATCTTATGTTAATTCTCAGAGCCTTGTTTTTTAACTAATGCATTCCGTGTAGATAGACCTTCTTCCTTCAATACCATAGGTTCTTTATCACAGATGACCTCTTGGGAAGATTGAACATCGGTCTGCATATTCTTTCTCAGCCGCCTTTGATGCTTCCTGCATTCAATAGTTAGTCAATGAACCCATCACTATTGCAACTGGAAGTTTCAATTTTGCCTTCAAGTCTGTTAGCTTGAGATCTGCTGAGCCTGAGGTTTCCTGGGCTTTCTCATTCCAGGTCTTTGCACATTTCATTATAATAATCTATTTTATTTTGAAATCTGTCATTTGAATGTTTCTGGTCAGCTCTTTTACTTCATCATTTCTTTCCTTTGCAATTTTTTATTCAACAGCAAGTGTCAGAGTTTCTTCTCATCTCCGTTTTGGTCTTTGCTTTGCTTTCTTGTTGTTTTCATGACCTTTGGCTTTCTTCAGGTAAGATGTTCTTGTTATCCACAACTCTTCAGGTCTTCTATCAATAGTGTAATTTTTCTAGTGTATGTTATTTTGATTTTTCTCTAAATTCAAGTAGAATATAGATAGGGTAATATTTCTTGACCTTCAACCTGAACTTCCATATGAGCAATTGATGTGATTTTTCTTTTCTCCACAGGCAATCTCTGGTCTCGTTTTGACTGATGATATTGAGCTATTCAGCACCCCTCCTCACACATATCCAATTTGATTCTTCTGTGTTTTTATTGTGGGGAAGTGCACATAAATAGTCACTGTTTATAGTTTTAAATGTGGATAATGGATACTTACAACGAAAGTGCTGTTAATATTTCCAAATACTGTTGTGCGATCTTCAACTTTGTTTCTACAACCAAGACCTTGTTTTCCAACTATTGGTACTTTTTGTTTGCTAGTTTCACATTCCAATCACTACTAATTATTAATTCATCTTGATTGTGTACTTGATCAATTTCAGACTGAAAAAGTAGAATTCTTCCATTTATTTATCACTAGATTTAGGGTTGAAAACTAGGTGTATTAACTAGACATCCTTGTATTCATATAGATATGATCCTATCTCAGATAGCATTGTGCTTCAAGATAGATCTTAAAATGTTCTTTCTGACAATGAACACAACACATTCTTCTTGAATTTCTCATTCCCAGCAGAGCAAACCATATGTTTGGCAGTCTCAAAATGGCCAATATCACTCATCTTCAACTCACTAATGCCTAGAATATTGATCTTTATATAACACAGTGGTCCAGCACTTTTATGATGACTTCTAGGCTAATACTTGACACCTTCTTGTACATCAGTTTTTCATACTGCGGAGGCTTGCATGTTGCTGTGATGCTAGAAGCTATGTCAGCCATATTTTAAATGCTAGCGGTGTCATTCATCGCATCATGAGCAGATTTTAGAGCACTTCCAGACTAAGAACAGATGATACAGGAGAACCAGATTGTCAACTTCTGAAGCAAGAGGCACCGAAACCCTTGTGAGTATTAGCAGAACATTGCAGTAGTCAGTGCTAGACAAGGGCCCCTCAGTCTGAGGGGATTCCAAAGATCTCTGCTAACGAGCTGGCTTCTCCCATTTGAGTTGATCCTAATGATAGGGATCCACTAAAAGTTACTGGATCTTCATTTACTGATGGAATACAATTCCAGGTAAATTTTAAAAAAACGCTTTAGAGATCCGGAAATAAATGGAATGTGGAATGTATGTAGTATTTGATACACATAAATGTGTACTTTTTGAAAGGTTCCTGTCTTCTAGTCTATCTTCTGTTGTTTGCGTGGCTTCTATTGTTTTTATCCAGTACCCATCCCTGATGAAAGAAAACACTCAAAAATACAGAAAGAAGAGGAGTTTCTCAACACAGCAAAGGGCAGATCCTCAAAACCAACATTACTCTCGGTGAACGAAAACAGAAAGGGTTCTCTTTGTGAATGGGAACCAGACAAGGGTGTCTTTTGTCACTACTTCATGCACTATGGTGATGGAAGTCGTAGCCAGAGGATAAAGCAGGTAGGGACACGAAGGGCATCCACATTTGCAAAATGGAAGTAAAACACTTTCCATTTGGAGATGATATGACCCCAGATAGGGAGAATCCTAAAGCCTCAGAGAGAAAATGATTGGTACTAATTCAGCACTGGGACAGGAGACACAATCCGTACACACAAAAACCCCAGTCCGATCTCTTTACCCTGTTCAAGAAAAAGCAAGGAGAGGCAGGAGGTCATGAAGACACCCCCCCCCCCAAATAAACACACCAAGTAGACTTACAGTGGGGCTCTCTGGGTGCTGGTGTGTCTGATGGGTGCTGAGAATAAAGTTGCGGAGATGGAAAGTCATGTATATGGAGTGCCTACACGTTTCCATCGAGTTCCGTGTAATTCACGGTGCCCTGGCGTGTGTCAGTGTAGACTTGTGCTCCCTAAAGCTTTCAGCCTGATTTTTCAAGAGTAGATTGTTGGCCGTTCTTTGAAGGCATCTCTGCGTGAACAAAACCTCGAACCTTTTGGTGAGCAGCTAAACACATCAACCACTTGCCGAATCAAAGATTCCTGGAGAAGTGCCCAAAGGGTTTATGTACCTAAGGTTATATTTTAGGCATTCCAGGCTGATACTTGGTGTTACAAAAGACTTTGTTTTCCCTTCCTTTATTCCAGTGATATGCGTTTTGGCATTGCAGGCAACTCAAAACTTCTGTGTGAGATCTCTACTTCACGACCACCACCACCTAACCCTAACCCTACACTGCTCCCAGGCACATACCACAGATGAAGGTTGCAGGGGGAGGGGCGGGGATTCACAATGGTTGATCAAGGTTCAGTGGGAAAATAGCTATGAGCATTGTTTGCAAGGGTTTGACCTACTTAGGTTCAAACTAAACACATGAAATAAAACATACACATACGAACAAAGAAGGAATTAAACTATTCACAAACTCTACTTTGGGGGTAAAAACAATGGCAAGGCAGGCAAAGTGTGTTCATATAGAAAGAACAATTGAATAAGAAACTTTTTCTTAAAAGCCTTGAGAAATGCTCGTTTATGATTGTATGTGAGTAAATTGAAATCTACCGATTTCAAAACTTAAACAGAATTTCTGCAGATTTTTAATTTTAATAAAAATAAAGATGTAGCATTTTTCTTAACAAGAATAGTCTGGAATCTGTGTGGGATGCTTTAATTCAAGTCATTCTGTTATTACAGGCATAGCCTGTGTCTGTGTCTAGACATGATTTGCCACAATACAGTTTATAAAAATCACATCTACCATCAACAAATTGCTACCTTTTGTACTTTAAAAATACATTTGACTCACTTTTTGACTTTTCAGCTACTTCTTTTTGTGTCAGGAATGTACTCCAACAGACTTAAGATATGTTACCTGCATTTGTGTGTGTGTGTGTGTGTGTGTGTGTGGCCCATCTATGATCCTGCAAGAGAAACATTAGTTTAAGTGTTTTCCGTCTTTAGAAGTTTAAAATGGGATTTGAGAGATTTTGTTATTATCCATGTATGTCTATTAAAAATACTTTTAAACGCAGTTCACGGCCCTTCTGGAGGTCTATTATGTTTGAAATAGCCTTTCAGAAGAAGTGGACCTACCTGATGCCCAGAAATGAGCCTCTTA
The DNA here is from genome assembly GCF_000313985.2 of Echinops telfairi. Lineage (NCBI taxonomy): Eukaryota > Metazoa > Chordata > Mammalia > Afrosoricida > Tenrecidae > Echinops > Echinops telfairi. The sequence goes on from NW_022106471.1 coordinate 12,907,948, forward strand.
GAAGAATCAGATATACCTGGAGTCCAGAACTATTCCCTGGACTTGTCATCAGATCTTCTATACTAGAAATGAGGAGTGTGTGTGTGTGTGTGTGTGTGTGTGTGTGTGTGTGTGTGTGTGTTTGGAATGGGGGTGATCCCAGGCATTCTCCTCTTTGGATTTAATGCCCCCAGATTTAAAATGTAAGTATTAGAAGCTAAGCCCTTCAAACAGCTCCCTTCATTTCTTGACATCTTTATGACAGTGGATGGTGCCCTGCCTCACTTTGCAGCAATTACAGAGCAGACAGCACTGTAGGCAATGTAAGTTGCTCTTAAGTGCAGCAATCCGTTCTGAAGAGATGTACAAACATAAACTCCCCGTCATGGCAGCCTTCTATGAAACCTGAGCATTATCTGTGAATTTCCTCTCTCTCTTTTTAATCATTCTGTTAGCTCACCTCTGGAACCCAGTGGCCTAATTTACTAATTAATCACTATTATTACTTAGTGGAATTGAAAACTGAAATTACTGCCTCCTTAAACATAATAAAAATTGGCAATCCATTCAGAATTTGAGGGGCTGCTTCATTCACTGCCAGGACCTGGCAGATGAACGTTGTCACTGTCTACCCCTTACCCATGGCCCTCTTTTCCAGAGGAGATGGAAGGGAGGGATGATTGTCTCTCAGACACATACCAACTAGAAGAGCAAACAATTGCAATTATAACTGTAGAATCGTAATAGATACTAATTGTACGATTTAGAAAGGTCCCATTGTCTTCCTTGCTGAAGTCGTACTTGGTCCTCGTCATCCCAGCTCTTCTTGATTCCCCTGCGAGTGATTTATAAACTCCTACAATTTTTTTTTGTCTTTCCACTTTTTCATTTGGTCGATGGAAAACCCTTAAAGAGAAAGATATGATGTACATTCATCACCTCTTTCCAAAATAAAATCAGCGAGTGTTCAGATTAAATCCCAGAGAGATTAAGTAAAAATTATTAACAGCAATGTTTACTTGTTGTGTTTTCTTAAAATCTAAAATCTGTGGGAACCAATACAACTTGTCCTTCAAACTTGCCTTACTTTTGTTTTGTTTTTATACTATTCCTTTGGGTACTGTCGTCACCACGAGTTGACTGCGACTCATGGTGACCCTATGAATGAAACATTAGAAAGAAGCATCCCTCAGTCTTCTGCCATCTTCATGATCACTGGTATGTTGAAGGCCATTGTGGTCTCAGGGTGTTAAACGGCGCCATTGAAGCCGCCCCTTCTCTTTCAAGGGCACTTTATGAAACATGATGTGATTTCTTTGCATGGGTCTTCTTGATCATAGGAGAGTGAATATCTTCTTGTCATCCTCATTTCTGAAATGCATCTGGTTCTATTTATTCTAAGACTAACTTGTTAGACTTGGAAGTGTTATTATTTATCATTGCCATGAGAGCAACATTCAATTGTTCATACAGCATATTTACATGTTACTGCATATTCATTTTGTACTCTACAGTGGTCCAACATCTACCAAGCATCAGATACTGGAGGAGATGCAAAGATGGTGAGAATTTGTCTCTCATACTTTAGACATGTTGTCTGGCGAGACCAGAACCTGGAGAAGGACATCATGCTTGGGACAATGTGTTGGTAGCAACAAGAGGAAGGCCCTCAACAAGTTGGATTGACAGAGTGGATGCCACAATTGGGCTCAAACATAAGAACTCTTGCGTGGCTGGCACAGGATTTGGCATTGTGATGTTGCCTATAGGGACACTATGATGCAGAGCAAACTCATGGCACTTACCAACAACAGCAAAGATGGCACATGCAGAGGGCCTGGGGGCAAGCAGCAGGGCCAGTGAAGGATCAAAGACATACCTTGGTGTTTGTTATTGATCATAAAGGTTTTGTCTTTCTTGGATCCACAATCAATGCTCATGGAAGCAGCAGTCAAGTGTTCTAAAGACATATTGCGTTGGAGAAATCTGCTGTACACAACCTCTTTAGAGTGTTGCAAAGCAAAGGCCTTATTTTGAGGACTATGATGTGTCTGACCCAAGCCATGGCATATCCCATTGCTTCATATGCATGCTGTACCTTGAACAAGGAAGACTGAAGAAGAATTAATGGGTTTGACCCATCGGATTCCCTTAGGATCCATTCATTTTTTTCTAGTTTTGAATATTTTTTGCATTCTTTTCTATTGAGTTTTTGTTTTAATTTGTTATTGTTGTTAGTTATTTTGTTTGTTTGTTTTGCTTTTTAATGTTTTTCTGCATATGAAATCCAGGGTAGGTAAATCTACATTCCTTGGGGGTATGGCAGGTTGGGGGGAAGTGGGGAGCTAATAATGATGACTAAAAGAATGAAAAAAACTGCTCTAAAACTGAGTGTGGTGATGACTACAACTCTTCTTAATATGATTCAACTATTGAATTGTATGATATGTGAATTGCATGCCAATGAAACCATTGGGAAAAATATTGTATTAGGGTTAACTCATTGCAAGCATGCACTTAACAAATGTATTATAAATGGAGACCTTTCCTTTTAGAAAGTATTTAATGCTGCATTTGAGGAAACAGGAGATAAAGAAATGTCAAAGTTGATGTTAAATATGCAACAGAGAAGAGACACTGCAGTAGCAACAGGAGGATTCTTTCAAAAGATGTGAAAATAAACCTAGTCAAAAAACAAGAGTTTCTTTTAATTAACTAACCTAATTAAACGATTATTGTTGTTTCAATTGCCATCAAGTCAGCGTGCTGATGGCAACCTTAAGCATAATAGAGGGAAGCATTCACCTCTGAGACTGCGCATTCTCCAGTTTAAGAGGGAGTAAGGGCACCTACTCCTAAATGTGCTCTTGGACATAAAGAATTTGTTACACATGTTAATTCCCTGCATTGTTTCTAGAGGATTTTAAGTTCCTTACTCAGGGTCTGACTTAAAGGGAAGACGCTAAAGACCAGTTCCCCTGCAGTCAGGACTAGGAGACTCTCCACTTGAGTGCTTTGTACTGCACTCTGGAAGTGATATCACGTGACTTCGTCTTTATACTGAGTGCTTTGTTTGATTTCTCATGTGGTTGCGTCACATAGATTTTTTTTCTCTCCAAATAGTAAATATCCGTTTGTTTGAGTTCATTTTTGTTGATCTATCTCATGGAGAGCCTACCGCAATTTTTTCTCTTTACCAAATATGACGTCCTTCACCAGGGGCTGGTTTTTCTTGATGATGTGTCTACAGTCAGCAAGACAAAAGTCTCACTTTCCCTGCCTCTCCAGAGGGGCCGGATCTCTTTGTTCCCAGACTGATTAAGAAAATATCAGGGTTAAATGGACATAATTCACTTCTGCTTCTCTACCTCTCTGAAGATGGGTCGAAGAAAGAGAGAGTCAGGTTGTCTTCGTCATCTTATTGACTTGGGCAGGAGCATCAACAGGGAATCATTTGGTACCAACAGCAGACATCACACCATTCCTCATAGCGTTTCACTTGGCTTTGCATTAGAAACATTTCTTAAGAATGTCTCCATTTGGGGGGGGGGGTGTCTCAAAATAATGAATGAGAAATTCAGACATGTCCTTAATGTTTGACCTGTAACAGCACATGGAATTGACACAGCCTGCAATATGCGGGGCTCAGGTATATGTGTCCAACTAACAGATAGGTTGCATGCCACAAGGATGTATTAGCAAACAAACAAACACTGGTATTGAATTCACTCAGACGCATAATGACCCTATGGGACACCATAGAAGTGCCCCTTGGAGTTTCCCGGGCAGTGAATCTTAAGGAGAGCAGAAATCCTCATAGTTTTTCTGAAGAGGGTTAGTGGGGCTGCACATGGGCATAGTGGTTAACTGTCTAGTGTGAATCCCACTTTGCCACCAGGGGTGATAGGCAAATTGATTTGATAAACTGATGAGACACAGTATACTTTGGAAGATAAGAAGGAAACTTAAAGCCAATTTAATTGCATCAATATTAGATGGAGTCAGCCTTTGGTGAGATTTTTTTTTCTCAGTCAGCACAAATGATATTTTATGTTATTGCAAAAGTGAACACACACAATCTCTCAAAATAGTTTTAAAATGCCTCATGGGAAGGATAAAGTCTTTCCTTTCTGTAAGTTAAATACAATGACTGACATGGGTTTTCTTATCTTTCAACTTAATTTTCATGAACTTTTTGAATCCCTCTTGTCTAAAGGAATTGATGTGCCCTTAGTGTGCCAGGGCCTAATATAATTCAAAGAGCTGCTCTACCGAATATGCGGGACTGTGCCAGTGTTCACTACTCCTGGTCCTGCCCTCTGTCTTCTGCTCTTCCTGGGAACCAAAATGTACAGTCTTGGGTTTGGTGATGTTATGGTATTGATACATGCCCGACATACTTACAATGGAAACCCAGACTATGATTTAAAATACTGTGATTCTCTTCACATCTTCTAATTATTTCCTCTATGATCAATTTGGAGCCTCACTCAACTCTCTACGGTTTGGGTCTGCATTTTCTACACGAAGCTTCAAACAAAACCGCAGACAGAGCAATCAGGGTGTAACAATTGAGTCATTTCAACAAAGATGCATTTCCAGGAGGAGAAAATTCGGATCTTTCTCACAACATAAATGCGCCTGTGAACACGTGTGTCGCCCTGGGGTAGCTTGCAGGTTGCTGAGATACTGGAAGCCATGCCACCAGTGTTTCAAAGGCCAGCAAGGTCACCAGGGTGAGCGTGTTCCCGCAGGATCTCCACACTAAAACCAGACCTGGAAGAAGAACTAGGTGGTTCATTCCTCGTGGATAAGTCAATGAAAATCCTATGAATATCGGCACACAATCGTCTGATGTAGTGCTGGCAAAGCAGCCCGTTGGGTTGGAAGCACTCCCAATGTGACTGGGAAAGTCCCACCTCCACCTCAATGAGCTGCTCAGAAAACAAGCTTTCGGAACCTTCATTTGCTGCCTGAGGCACAGCTCCAAATGAGAAGATACAGTTACCAACATCCTTTAATAATAGAAATATGGAGTGTACAAAGTATAACTCTAGGGATTTTAAAGTCATAAAAATTAAATAGGCTATATAAATATCAATGTCATAAACAATAGTAAGCTGAAATGTACTTGTATGGGTCATTTTGATTTGGACAGTTACATGGGTTACTTTGGCATGAATGAGAAATTCAAGAGAAATACTGTGTCATTCTTTGTCATACAGAATATTTCAAAGCCTAGCTTGAACTACTATGCTGTGATAAAATGATGTCTATCTGCCTACAAGGAGGGTTAATTAATACAACTATTATTCATATGTACACACTAACCACTAAAGACAATGATGAAGAAATTGAAGAATTCCACCAACATCTTCATTCTGAAAGTGATCAAATCATGGTGTATTGAAGATGGCTAGTTATTGGAAAATTACTGCTGGAAAATTCGAAACAGAGAAGACAGTCTGGTTGTTGAAGAATATGACACTGGTACTAAAATGCAGCTAGAGTTCACATGATAACATTTTGACCGATCTCTGCTTTCAGTCAAGACCCATCTGGCGTCAGGAAGTATATCCCCTGTCTGTTTTCTGTTCCATGTTCTCTTTTTACTCCAGCCTGCACCTCTGACAGCTTAATTGCTGTTGGGTGATCTTCATCAAAATTTTACTCATATGTGACATCACAGATCTCATTCATTGCCACCAAGTCCATTGTGATCTGATCTTGATGATATTGTTCTATAATGGGGCATTATTTTGGTGGCTTTTCTTTGGAATGGTTACAAATAGAATCGCAGACAGTTGGTCAAGTAGCTGTCTCTCAAATGTCCTAGCATAGGCAAGTGAGTGCATCCACTGTTTCATCAGCTGGCTGAACCAGTTCAGTTGGGATTCCATCCGTTGCTGGAGCCTTATTTTTGGCTAGGACTTTCAGTTCAGCTCAGACTTCTTCTGTCATTACCATTGGTTCTTGCTCATATGCTTCCTCCCAAAACGGTTGAATGTTAACTGTTCCTCGGGGTCTAGTGACTGTATTCTTTCCATTTTTGTTGCATGCTTCCTACATCATTCAATATTTTGCCTATAGAGCCTTTCAATATTGAAACTTGATACTTTTTTCTTGAGTTCTTTCAGTTAAACATAATCTGCACATGTCCCTTGTTTGGGGTTTCTAACTCTAGATCCTTGCACATTTCACTTTAATACTTTAAGTTATCTTCTTGAGCTGCCTTTGAAATTCTTTTGTTAAGTCTGACTTCATCATTGCTTTAGCAAGTCTATGGTGAAGAGCGTGTTTCAGAGTCCCTTCTGACATCCACTTTGACCTTTTTTCATTTCTGACTTTTGAATGACCTTTCACTTTTGATAATCTTTTTTTAAAATTTAAATCATTTTATTGGGGACTCATACAACTCATATTGCAATCCATATATACATCCATTGTCAAGCACATTTGTACATTTGTTTCCCTCATCATTCTCAAAACATTTGCTTTCTACTTGAGCCCTTGGTATCGGCTGTTCATGTTTCCCCTCCCTCCCTACTCCCCCCCCTAACCCCCCCATGAACCCCTGATAATTTATGTTATTATTATTTTGTCATATCTCACTTACACTGTCTGACATCTCCTTTCACCCACTTTTATGTTGTCTATCCCCCACGGAGGGGGTTATATGTAGATCCTTGTAATCGATTCCCCCTTTCTACCCCACCTTCCCTCCACCCTCCTGGTATCACCACTCTTACCACTGGTCTTTATGGGATCATCTGTCCTGGATTCCCTGTGTTTCCCATTCCTATCTGCACCAGTGTACATCCTCTGGTCTAGCCCACAGTTCACCAGGCCTCTCTCTTTAATGTTCATTGCAGCAAATATGTTCTTGAATTGTCATTGAAAATCATATAGGATAGCTTCGGGGACATATTTTTTCTCCCATGGACTTGTTTCAATTTTCTTCAGTTTCAATCTGAATTTACAAAAGAGCAGTTCATGGTCTGTGCCACAGTTGGTCCCTATCCTGGTTTTAGCTGGTTATATTGACCTTTTCCTTATCTATCTGTTATCTATCCATTATCTATCCGTCATCTGTCCGTTATCTCTTCCCACAGACTTAGTCCATTTGATTTCTTTGTCTTCCATCTGCAGAAATTAACGTGTACAGCCACTGTCTTTGTTGTTGAAAAAAAGGACATTTCCTATGAACAAGCCATCGGTCTTGGACAATTCTTTCATGCAATCTCCAGCTTCATTTCTATCATCAAGTTGTATTTTCCAACTACTGTTCCTTCCTCTTTGTTTCCAAATGTTGCATTCCTATAGTTCCTACCTATTGATGCATCTTGACTACATGTTTGCTGAATTTCTGACAGAGACTTTGGTAGAATTCTTCAATTTCTTCATCGCTAGCTTTGGTGTTTGCATAAGTATGAATATTGTTTGTGTTGATTTGGATGTCCTTGGCTGTGTATAGCTGTAACTCCATCACAGTCAGTACTGTCATGCTTTGGGAGAGATCTTCAAATGTCCTTTTGGAAAGTGAATACAATGCCATCCCTCTTGATTGTGCCATTGGAAGCACAGTAAACCACATGATTTTCTGATTCAAAGTGGCCAATAGCAATCAATTTCAGCTCACTAATATCGAGAAAATCTCTCTTTATGGGTTCCATTTCATTTCAACGACTTTCAATGTTCCTAGATTCACACTTTCCACATTCCAAGTTCCAGTTATGAATTCATGTTTGTAGAAGTCCCTTCTCATTTTAGTGAGACCCACCCACCCACCCACCCCCAATAAATGAAGGTCCTGAAGCAGTGGATCTTAACCTGTGGGTTGTGAGCCCTTTAGGGGTTGAACGGCCCTTTCTCCAGGGTCGCCCAATTCATAACAGTAGCAACATTACCGTGATGAAGTAGCAACGAAAATAACTTTATGGTTGGGGGGGAGGTCACCATAACATGAGGAACTGTATGAAAGGGTCGCGGCCTTCGGGAGGTTGAGACCCACTGTGAAAGGCTCACTCCCACGGGCTTTACTCCACCTGGGATCGTGTGGCCGACTCTAGTTGGAGAAAGTAGCTCATCTTCAACCATATTTTGAGCGCCTTCAACCTGGGGGCCCGTTTTCTGTCATGATCTTTGATAATATTCTGTTTCTGTCCATTAGCTTTTCAGTAAATCACCATGTTACAATGTTGCCCATCGGGTTTTCTGTGGCCAGGTCCTCTAAAATAGACCGCCTAGTCTGTCTTCATTGTCTTGTCATCGTCCGGAAGCGCCGCTGAACCTGTTCCCCTTAGATGACCCTGCTTGTATTTGAAATCCTAGTGTCAACGCTTTCAGCATCCCAGGACCACAAAAGCAACTAGAGTACAACAAACTGACGGACAAGTGGGGAATGAAAATAATAAGGCTCAGTAAGTATTATGAGAAGACTTTGATTTTTAAGATATCATGGAATGTTTAGTATGTAGTATATGCCATGTGGTATACAGGGTTGCAGGTTAGGCATACTAAAAGGTCAGCGATTTAAGACCACCAGCTGTTCTTCCGGAGAAAGATGAAGTTTTCTACTCCCATAAAAATGTATAGTCTCTGAAACGCATCAGGGCAGTGCAGTCTGTCTTTCAGCGTACTTTGAATGGGAACCAACTTGATGGTACCTAACTGCACCTGAGTAGAAGTTGACGCTGTGGCAGTGAGACGCGCTACGTACATAGAAACCCAAAGACAAAGAACACACTGGGGATCTCAGACGGAAAGAAATGCAGACAAACACTCAAGCCTCACGGTTTGATATCCTTCTATTCCTCACCCCCGTGTCCAAGCATTTCAATAGTACCACACGAACAAGAACTAATGGTAGGCAAGGAAGAAGTCCACGGTGTAGTGAACGCATTGGTGTAAAACAAGGTCTGGAAACTTCTGGAATACCAACTGAAATGTTTCACTAAGTGGAGGAAGCACCAGGAGCACTCACTTGTCTGTGCTAATGAATTTGGAAGATAGCTACCTGACCTACTGACTACGAGACTTATTTATACACATCACAAAGAAAGGTGACTCCCCAGAATGCAGAAAATATTTAACAATAGCATTAATATTACATGCAAGTGAACGTTTTGCTGAAGATCATCCAACAACAATTGCCATAGTACGTTGTCAGGCAGCTTCCAGAAATTCAAGCAGAGTTCATAAAAGGACTTGGGACTAGCTGTCACATCAGTTACTTCAGATAGATCTCAGTGGAAAACAGAGAATACCAGAAAAATGTTTTCTAGTGTTTCATCGAATGCAAAGGCACTCCACTTTGTGGATCGTAACAAATTATAGTCTGCAATTATGGCAACTCTACAATTAATGATAACTCCAAAATACTTAATTGAGCTCATGGAGAATCTGTATAAAGCCCAAGAGGTAGCTATTTAAACAAAACGAAGAGATATTGCATGTCTCGAACCAAGGAGAAGTGAATATCAGAATTGTATCCGTACCGTGTGTCAGAATTGTATCACCATAATTATTCCATCTGTATCCTAACAAACCATTTGAGAAGCTGGACTAAATGAAGAGGAACGTGGCATCCAGACTGGCGGAAAATGAGGACGAACATAGCATTAAGGCTGGAGAAAGGCTCACGAACCACGTGCAAGATAGAGATGGCCCCGCCTTACTCGTGGACAGAAGCGCACTCAGGCATGTGCTGATGAAAATCAAAGACTGCAGCCTTAATTGTGGTTTGAATTCAAGTTAAGACAATCTAGAATTCTCACAGCTGGACCAATCAGCAGCATCATGTCAAATAGATAACGTATTGAAGTTACTGATGTTCATGGGCTCAGCAGTCAAGAACCCTAAAGGCATACTGCATTGGGTAATTTGCTGAACAAGACCTCCTGAAAGCGTAGAAAATCAGAGGCGTCACCTTGAGGCTAAGGTGACCCCTGCCCTAAGTGACTGCCTGTCCCTTTCCCTCACATGCATGTGAAAACCAGGCAATGAGTGAGGAAGACGGGCAGAGAAGACGTCTTGCACTTTGAAGGGTGGTGGTGGAAAGGAATTTGGAAAAGCCCCTGGCCTGTGAGAAGAACAAGCACTTGTCTGTGGGCGCACAGCCAGAAGTGAGGATGGTGAGACTTCATCTCAGTCTCTGGACATATTTTCAGGAGAGCAAAGTACAGGGTGTTTGGTCAGATAAAGTGCCAGAGAGAGCCCTTTAATGGGATGGGGTTGACACCATGGATGAAGCACCCATGGGCGCAAGTACAAGGACTGTGAGGAGCAGGCAGTGTTTCCCTGTGCTCTGCTTGGGAAGACTCAGTGGTAGCTACCACAGCGTACACTGCACTGTGAGTTGGAATTGACTCAGTGGTAAGAGGACCTACTATGTTAACTGTCTTTCAAAGCATTTTCTTTATCTTCAGAGGAATTCTTTGAACGAGAAACTCTTGCTAGCCTCACCTTTACTTAACAGACAAGAAGACTGAGATCCCAGGGATTAAGTAATAAAACTAAGCGGAATCATTTGTTTTCCTGCTTTCAATCGAAGACTTATGATATTGACTACTGTGCTAAATGAGATAGCAATGATATCATATTAAACACTTCACTATAAATATGCATTTTTGCTCTTTTTCAATTTTAATAACAATTGAAACATGCAGGTTCTGAAAAATTCAATTAAAGTGAAATCCTTGTGTCAACAAAATACTGAAAACTTTGGTTATGGCAAATAGACAAATCTAAGGCAAACCAGCAACTAGAGGAGGACAATGACTATATGAAAATATAAACTGAAAAGGTAACAGTAATATGCCAGAAAAACGAGTAAAACCCAGGAGAAGACAATCCTCCAAAGAGAAATTTTAAGTGGTTGACAAACATGAAAACATTTGTTTGGTAGTAATCTATGTCAACTTGAGATGAGCAAGTGTGAAGGGGCGGAGCGCAGCCTGTCAATCATGTTACAGGCTCACGATGCCTCCTTGTGGCGAGGAATTTTCATGAGGATTCTGGGATCTTCCTCTCTTTTGACCTAGAGGTGCCTTTCTCTCTGGCTTCCCTTTCCTGTTCTTGAGACACTGGGAGAGCTTGAAGAGCCACGTGGAGACTGGGGCCAGCATTCAGATACTTCCACTGCCACTGGAGCCACAAGGCTTTCTACCTACCGGCCTGTGATCTTCCAGCATTCGGCATCATTGCATCTGCTGTGTGAGTCTGAAGAGGAATGTATAGACTAGTATCAGACATATCAGACTGATGGACTTGATCTGGACTGGGCTGTGATGTTTTCTTAATATAAAATTACTCTTTGATAAAAAGTTATTTCCTATTCGTAGATGGATCACTATGGATTTTTTTCCTCTAGTCAACCTGGACTAACACAATTTGTTTTTATCTAATTATGGAAGATAGGTATTTCTATAAAATTGGTAAAAAGTTGAAGAAAGTAGAAAATTTGATGCTGATAAAATTACAGTTAAGCAGACTTTCTTAAACATTGTTCTCACTCACTGCCATGGAGTGAATGCAGACTCACTGATCCCTTGTGGGTTTGTAAGGCTGGAGCTATTTATGGAAGTAGCAAGCCCTGGCTTTCTCCCGGGGAGCCACTGGTGGTTTTGAACTTCTTACTTTGCAGATTGCAACCCAATGCTGAACCACTAAACCACTAGGACTCCTTTCCTTCTACATAGTTGGTTGGAGCTAAGCATCCTCAGTGTTTCGAAACAGAATCTTCCCATACAAATGAAAATATCATAAATCTATTTGTCACCCATTTATAATAATCAAGCATAGGAAAATGACCAGAATTGCTGACATAGATACATAGTTCCAAAGATATGAATTTCAGCATGCTTTAAACAATCATATATGTTTAAAAGAAACAACTAAATCATGTTCACCTGAATAGGAACATAACTTCTAAGCTCTCATATGCAAAGGGATGTCAAAAATGTTGTGGAAAACTTCTATTTATGGTTTTTTAAAGGCGACTTGGAAGTTATATTCTATTTTCTTTCAATTCTGTATTTCCATGAACTCCTTGAAGCCCCTTCATATGTATAAGATGAGGAAGTCCTGATAGTTCAAGGGGGGTGGGGCTGCTCACTTCAAGGTCAGCAGTTTAACCTCACCAGCCATGCTTCTGAGAAGCCTGGTGGGACGTGAGGCTGCTAAACCCAAGGTCAGCAGTTTGAAACCACAGGCGCCTCAGTGAGCTAACAAGGACGCTTTCTACTCTCATAAGGATTGAGGCTCCAGAAACCTACAGGGAACGTTCTACTCTGTCCTGCAGGGTCACTATGAGTCAGTATTGATTCAAGGGAGTGAGTGTGGTTGGAGAGACACATGCCGTTTATAGGATCCCTAGTGACGAGGAGGTGGGCTGCCATCTGCAAGGTCAGCAGTTTGAAACCACAAGCCATTCCTCGGGAGAAAGACGTGACTCTCTACTCCCATAAACAAGTACAGCCCGGGAAACTCGGGAGCCGTTCTTCCCTGACCTGTGGGGTGGGGTGGCTGTGAATCAGTATTGACTTGATGACAGCAAGTATGACTAGTGTGAGTCTATTTATAATAAGGTGAATCATATGAAATTGTCATCTTATAGGGTCACATTGAACAGGTGGAATATTAAAAAATTTATATGGCTCAATCTAATATGTGTAATGGACCCCTGTGCGTATGTTTCTAAAAAATCCTATAAGAAGACAATTGCTGTCATGTTCAATGAGAAAATCAGAATACTAAATAGCTGTGTAATATAATATCAGCGATGTACAAAATACATAGCAAATAAGCTGGGAAGGAATAGGATACTGGATGCTTCTGTAGTTAAGGTTATGAATAATTTTTATTTACCCTATTTTCATTCATCTCTATGGCAAACCCATTTTGCTTTTGCAGTCAGAAAAGTAAACATCACAATAAAAGGAATAGTGTTTTCTGCAAGTGATCTTATTTGACGCTTTCAGCACAGTCTTTCTAGCTGGATGCAGCATATTCCTGGGTAAAACTGTTCATGTGCTCGTGCTAGAAAGTTTATCATTACAGAAGTGAACGCATCCTTACAGCCTTTCTCCTTCTTTGTATTGGTAGCGATCTCCTTTTTGGTATTGTTAGCTACCACCGCCAAAGTCATCTCTGAATCACAGGCCACACGGAAGCATTGCCCGTCCGTCCCGGGTCTCCTCAGACCATCCCTGCGGTTCAGGCCCCCATTGCAGCCACGGCTCCAGGCCCTGTTACCGAGGAGCCCCTTCCTCACAGGCCTCGAATCCCCTACACACAGCGCCATCCTCCAGGAGTGAATTCACACACGTAAGGCAAGCCAGCATACGTGACCATGTGCTCTGTGGATCTGTAAGGCTTGCCTGGTCTCGGCGTCAGACGGAGCTCACTGGGGCTCTCTGGCGCCTCTGCCTGAGTCTAGCTGTGACACGGAAACCTGCCCACCATGGGGGACACTGCCGTATTTAAAATACCGCTGCAGCATAATTTCCAGGGTCATAGCGAGATGAACGCCATCACAATGTGACAAACTGTTTGTTCTAGAGCCTGTTACTGATCCTCGGGCCTCGCATACGCTAAGGACTGAAGGAGAATGCTGTAATCTCCTGTCTTGCTATGGCTTCGTTTTCATGCGGTGTTACTGACGCGTCTTTAAGAGTTCATTCAGAAAAGTTATCTGAATTGGTTATCTGAGATTTGGTTGCATTCCAATTTTAATTGTTCTATTCAGATTAAAGATGGAGTTAAAGTCCTCTTTCCTCTCATCCTTATTTCCTTCTGTCTTTAGCTCAGAATTCCTGAAACAGTCATCATTTTCCAGGCAAAAAGGAAAAAAAAGAAACCCTAATTGAAGTGAGCGCAGACTCTTCTTGCTAAAGACGTCACAGAGCGGCTCGCCGGGTGTCCTTTCTGCTTTCTACTCTTTTCTTTGGGACGCTCTATACAGAGATTCATCCAGCACGGTGCTCTTACATCTCATTTCTCCCACGCTTAAGTATGTGCTTGCCACCACAGCATGGCTTCATTTAATAAAAGCATTATAGTGCCATTGACAAGTGCCCCGAAGTTGACATTGGTACAAACTAATTCAAAGAAGGTTGTTCTCAGAAGCAAGAATGGTATCATTATTTTGTCACATTGTTTCTCTAGATTAGATTTGAACCAGTTCACATGTGGAACGGACTGTGTGTTTTTAAGAACTCGTGCAATACAAGTAAATTTATATTTAGTTTTCGCCATAAAGTTGCCTTCGGTTTTATAACATACAGCCCCTTTGAAAGAGAGTTGTTCCGCTATTTCCAGTCTATAATAAAAGCTCAAATTACATTATGCAAGCCATCGTTTGGTTGCTTTGGAAAGAGTCTACACTCCAGACCGCCTTCTCTCTTTTCTCATTATTTCCACTCCAGCACCGCTTCCCTTTAAAACTCACTAATGGCTCTTAGTCTTGAGTAGAAGTTAAAACATGCTCAAGTATTTTCTGTCTTAATAAAACACCCTTTTGGAGTGTGAGCTTTCCTCTAGATGTAACCTTTCACATTACCTTTAGATTAGACTTCTAGAAAGCACCGTGCACACTGTCACCATCCACTTCCTTCTTAAAGCACCGTTAAAACCATGATTTTGTTGATATTACCAAAACAAATGGACATTTTTTTAATCTTTAAGTAGACTTATCTTCCAGCCTGAGATACACATTTACCACTCCCTCTTTCTTCAAATATAAGTTTCTACCTCCTTTGAAGCCCTCAATACCTTTTTATGTTTTGAAAACTCTACATCCTTCATCAATCCTTAAATAAAAGTGTTCTTCAGAGATTCTCTAAAGCCCTGTTCTTTCTTCTTTAAACACTCGCTCCTTGTGTGGCCCATCTATTCGGAAGGCCGCAACGACTGTCTTAACATTGAAGATCACCACAATTTATTCTGGTTCCATCCTAAATCCCTATTTTCATATGTGCATATCTGTCCAACCGAAATAGCTTAAAATCCATACACCAACACTAAACTCATCCATGTTTCTCCTTGAATTGTTTCCCTTAATTCTCTAATTCCAACAATAATAACAGTATGCATCTGACCACCAAGACCAACCCCCCCCCCCCACATTCAGCATTTAATCAGTGGCCAAGATCCCCAGAATCCCAACCTCCCAACCTCTCCAAAGCTGGCGAAGGTGTGGATCCCCATTACTGTCTTCACGTTCCTGCCACATCCCTTCAATTAAAGCATCTACTCTGATTGCCCTAGATCAGTTTCCCAAAGTGGGGGAAGCCACCTGCGGGGGTGCTGGAAGGACCCAAGGTGGCTGCAAAAGCAGATACCTACACCTGACCCTGGATTCTAAGCTACAGGACAGACGTTTTTTGTTTGTTTTAAAGTCCAGGACTCACTATTTTTTTCTGAAAAGGGGGTGGAACCCCAAATAATAATACGCCTCTGGCCTAGATGTACAAGTTCTTAAGCATGTCATCCCTTCCAGACGCCACCTCTTCCCGTGCCTTCCCGTCTGTGGCAATGGCTTTTCCGGTCTTCTTTTGCACCACTCTAGGTTGTTTTTGGCTTGGTTTTCCGAAGAGACTTTCTAAGTGTGATGAAGGTTAGCGGCATCGGAGTTGTTCTCCGTCAGAAATTGAGCTGGACTGTCTCAAATGCTGGCCCTCTTAGGACATGATGAGATGATCGACAGCAGGAAATAACGTTTTAGATTCTCACAGTCTAACACCATTTTTCTATGAATGGAAGTTCCTCGTGCTCTTTCTCCTGTCTCCCTTTCTCTTCTATCACCCAAAGTTTGGTCTGGTTAATTCACCTGACATCAGGTTAAAGAAGTACTTCCTTCTCCATCCTCTGTTCCTGTGCCTTCTGTAGGACTGCTGCCATCACATGACTGTGACGGCTGAGACACGGCCATCGTCCCCAGGAGAGGAAAATTAGGTGTCAGCTTATGATTCTAATGTTGAACAGGTTATCCGACAGGTAGTAAGTATGCTTAGTGGATGTGCTAGGCTGAATCATACAACAACTCTAGACATTTAGGACTAAAAGACCCTGTCATTAACACTTTTATCGGGTTCAGTCCAAATCTATCTATCTATCTATCGAGTGTGTGTGTATTTGTTGAACAACTTGTGAAAAGTAATGAAAAGAGTGTAGAGAGCAGTAGAACACTACTATGAGTATGTTTGCTTTCTGCTTTTGTTTCTATAGTTCTCCCTTCCTTCCTTCCTGTTGGATTTGGAAAATACATTGAAGTTATATCACACAAAGAACTGCTCATTCCAATCCCTGTCCTTGATTTTCATTACTGAGTCTGAGACAGTATGCAAGAAATATACCCTTATCTTTTATGCTGATGCTCTAGTCTGATGAAAAGAAGAAATTAATTAAAGTCAGAACACCTAGTTCCAGGTGGGCTAACCATGGCAGGCCAACAGATGTGACTGAAACGAGTAGCGTTGGAGAAGTGGGGCCGGGGCTGGGAGGAGTGGAATGTGCCCCTGAGGCATGTCTGGAAGTTATCTCCTCCAGAAACATAAAAATTAATTTTAAAAGTATGTCCAACATGGCCTGGGAATTGGGCTAGCACAGTGAGAAAAACACACACTGAGTTCTGTCCACACGGAGCGCAGGTCCTGGTAGGGCATTCACATTCTGCCATAAACCTCAGCCTTTTAGAATCAGCTTCCCAAACAAAATGTGTGATCTTGGACATGCAGGCAAATTCCCTCCTAGAGAACTTGAAGAAATCCAGAAAGGTGAAGCATTCATTTTGGGGCAGGACACACAGTACTTGGCAGAAACGTCACTGTCGCAGCTTGAGAGTGCCGCCGAGGCACTGGGCTGGCTTTAAGGACAAAGACTCCACCTTCTCACAGGTGAGATGCTCGAAGCCAGGATTTTGGGGTGAGGACTGAGGGTGCCAGCGCCAGGAGAACGGTCTCTCTGTTGAACAGGCATGATGTCCTAGTCCAGGAACAGGTCTTTCCTGACAACCCCCATAGCACACATTTCTAGGGACACAATTCAAACCTTACAAGTACATTTTGTTAGATGCTGTAGTAAAGCGATCAGATGCCTGAACTGATAGAGGATAACTAGGGTTGAGTCACTATAAATGCAGATCCTATAGGACAGGACTGCGCAGTGGGAAATTCACCCTGCGAGGCTAGTCAGCGGTGTGGTTTTCTAAAATGGGGTTTCCAATGGAAATCACAAGCATAATCTCCCCTTGACATTCCGGGTGGTAACCTTTTTGGAAAAAGTCAATCTATATTGAAGTCATGCTAAATATATAAATATTAAAATGGAGCTTCATTCTAGTCTAGGCTAATTACACACAGGCTTTTATTCACAGGCCGTTGCTACAGAACATTCTCGTGTTTGACAGGATGGAGGAAAGTTCTTCACTAGGTAATATCATCTATTGTTCTTAGCCACCGGTCATGACCGGTCATGACTCCCCGCCGAACCAAGGTTTCAAAATATACCCTGAACAGTATAGCTTCTCTCCCTACCCCACTCACCCATTCAACTGGTGAATCCTACTGCTAAAAGCACACTGGATGGGTGACATGATGCTTCAAGAAATGTTGCAGACTGGGATGCCTACAAGGCACAAAATATATGCATATTATTGTTCTTGAGAACAACTTTCTCCCATAAATTCTCAACTTCAATGATTTCCAGTGCAGTCGAAGTGTTTTGTGTGTGTGTCAAAACGCTTCCTTGGCTGGCCAAGATCAAACTTAGACTTCATTTAAACAAGGTAGATTAAATTTTTCTCTGTGTGTGTGTGTGTGTGTGTGTGTGTGTGTATGTTTTGTTTTGTTTACTGGGCTTTTTCTATTTCTAGCATCCAGGGCAATTCCAAATTACAGAGTAGCTCATTGATCAATGATTCCAGCTCACTTTGCATAGAAATCATAGCTTGATTTCTATTTCCTGCAAATGAATCTTCAAAGTTCTCCTACAGAAAGAGATTTTAGCAAAAAATTTTTAAAGTAGACGGAGAAGAGACATAACATGCACATTTTACCATATCATCTTATCTCTTTTATGGGGTGGTCCACCGAACAATTTTCAACAGCTTATAAGTGGTATAATGTGTGGTAACAGAGCATGGGTTTCTGTGTGTGCCTTTGCTATGCAATATATTTATGTGCTGTAAGGACAATTTATTCTTATGTCAAAGAGTTAATCAATATTGGGCATATTTTTCTGCACGTTTGCAAATTTTGTCAGGTTACTCAATATGGAGATTTAAAATGAAATGGAAGAAAGAAAAAAATGATTGAGGGTGATATCAAATCCCCTGGCTTCTATTCCTTCTGGAACAATCTCTATTTTGGCCTTCTTCATATGTAACCTGTACCAGGTGCTATGATGTTTTAATATATACAAGGCAGCCCAATGGGGTCAGAGTACTATACATTTCAAAACAACAGCATTATATACAAGGATATTGTTTAAAATACCAACTAATGATGTGAAGAACAGGTGCTATTTTGGAATTTCTTGGGGTTTTAACCAGAAAGCAGGTGTTACAAGGAAGTGATAATTTGAATATTTGATATATCTTGGCATCTGTCTGCAAAATCAGACCCAAGAGATGCATTTTGCCCAGTGGAGGCAGTAGTGAAGCTCACTAACATAGCGTTCGCGAGTGGAAGGCAACATTTTAATACTATCAGACAGTAGATAGACGTTCCTCTCAGGATAATTCTCAGCATCTCAAGAATTATGAGGCTTTTGGTTTGTTTTTTTTAATAACCTTGAGTGTTGTGTGACACTGGCCCAGGGACTAAGGGATACCTAGCCCTTGGAGATTGTAGAGGTGAAGTAAAGGAGGGTTAGCCACACCCAGAAAAAGTCCACTGTCCCTTCATCCTGGAGTGGTCACCGGTCATCATTGCCTGGCCCCATGGCTATGAGTCTTCACTACCTTGCTCCCCCGATGGCCAGTGTCCTGAGCCATGATCCCTGTCCAGTAGCTACATAATTCATACTCCTCACCGAAGCACTGGCCATTCCCACATGAAAGGAAGCAAATCAACAGAAACCACATTATAGAAGAAAAGCTGAAGATCTACTTCCAAAAATCAGCCCATGGAAACCCTTACAGAACATAGTGGGCCAAGTTGCAAACAAGCATGGGGATGACACAAAGCCAGGCAGCTTCTTAGTTCATTGTACATCGTGTTGCGCCACACAGGGCTGGACGGCGGCCAGCAAGGACCCCACAGGAGCAAAATAGGGGCTTCTCCGGCCCTACATGATGAACTGACCATCTTAGGTACATTTGTCAAAAATAAAGCAAATTAAATCGGTCAGATTCAGAAAAGCTTCCATTATTTAAATGGGTCCTTCAAACGTTTTCAGAAGCCTTTCAGTTATGTAGATGGACTCTATTTCTAAACATGCCATTCACTGAAGGACCAGAAAACCCCACCCATGACATTCAGCTGCGTGTCTGCTCCGACCAATCATATTGCAACCTCCTGAGCAGATTGTCTTTTCCCTCTGCCTTCTGAATCACAGCACGATATCCCAGAGACCAGAAACCTTTGATTCTTCAAATAAGAAGAAATCTTCTCCTGGGGAGTGTTGGAGGAAGTGGGGCTTCTTTTAGCTCTGGGTCATCGCTGCCAGTTCTCAAGGATTTCATTGAGCAAACAGTGTTGTCACTGTTTATACAGGAAGACATTCTTTCCAGAGAACGCTCAAGCACATAAATAAATTGGAGAATTTCTGCACAATTCTAGCGTCAACCTGCCAAGTCCTCAAATAGTTAAGTTGAGCAGTTTACTTAGAAAGGCTGACAAATTTGCTTCACTTCAAAATATCATTAACACCAATAACACATTTGCCCAAGACTATTTCTAAGTTGTAAAAAAAAGATTGCTACAGATTAAGACCCTTGATATAATGCTATAAGCTCCTAACAATGGTGTCTTTTATAGCGAAGAGCAACTGCAGACACAAATTGCCCTCTTTCCTGCACCCATCTCACCGAAATCAATATTAAAGTGGTATCTGCCTTAACTCTCCCATACACTAGATGAGAAAAAACCACAGCTGCGCTTCGGACAGTTTAGGTCAATAAGGAATCAATACTGCGGTTGAATCTGTAGAAAGATAAAAGGCGGCGGACTCTATACAGGGACCCGTTGTTTTCTCGCTACTCTGTAAAGCAGGAGAAAGCCATCACTTGGCCGTGGGGGGGAAGCGCGCAGCATTTTTCTCTTCTCTTTCACAGTTGATATGCCAACGTGTTGGTCTAAAGTAAATGGGGTTCGGCAAGGAAAGGAGATCATTCAATGATACCAGATATTATCCGTTCCTTGAGATAGTTGGATCCCTTCCCAGAACAGCCTCTTCAAGGGTTTAGGGATGGGTAACCCAAAATCACACCAGTCACCATGGAGTTGACTCTGACCCCAGGAGTTCCAGAAATAGATTGCCAGACTTTTCTTCTGAGGGCTTTTTGAGTGGACTCAACCCACTGTCCTTTTTTTAGTCCCTAATTGAACACTTAAATGTGTGTGCACCGCAAGGACTCCTGGGAAGGGTAGAGACAGATTTTTAAAATACCAGTGTACCGATCATCAATATGGGGTCTGGAGATTTATGACCCAGAGCATCCAGATTAATACTATGGCTGTGCTGTGTGGTATCCGACAAGTCCTTTTGCCTTTTTATTGATTCGTTCTCCTCTACAGTGACATAAATGGTATATTAGCTGTCAGGCTTTGCAATAGTCCTGTTGGAAGCTCACCAGTGCCCCCCACCGGTGACTGGACCTCTCAGAAGTCTTGCAGTGGGTAGGCCACGTGAGAGTTCTGGCCAATGAGATGTGAGACAGTGAGCAGTTCATACCATTCCGGACTTTGCTATCTCAGAGGGAATTCCCTGTTGAGTGGCACAGCCTTAAGTTCAAAGCCACCTTGGTATCGGAATCACCACAAGGAGGCTGGGTATCACTGGGAGTCACTCAGGTTTGTGGGTTTTTTGGAGAAACAAATAAGTACTTTTTATGTGGCTTTACTAAGAATTTGGGATTATTGTTTGTGCTTTTCACCACCTAAACTAGTCTTTCTTGGCCATGTCTTAGTAATTTGGAACAATAAAATTAGTAAAAAATCCTTACTAAAATTCTGGAAACAAGATGTCATTAACTTAAAGATTTATAGAAATACTACATTCTAAACATAGGGAGTGTATTGATCAAGGAGAAGGAAATGCCTTCTGTAATTATATGAGTAAATTTAAGAATAATGTACTACAAATGGAGAATATCTTTAAAATGCGTGTAGATGAAAGGAAAAGTAGGATATAAAACACTGATTTTGTGAAATGCAGATTCAAACCTACCTGCCACTCTTCGGGAGGAAGAGGAAGTCGGCTGTCCCCATAAAGGTGCATCATCTCTCTAGGAAGTCCTGCACTGGGTGGGCTCCGTGCACTGTGGTAGATGTCTTTGTTCACTTGTCTGTTGGTTTGCAAAGAGTTTGTTTGTCACCAAAGTCTCCAAGTCCATTTGCAATTTTACTTTTCCTCCTCTTTTTATTTTTTAAATTTAAGCCACTCAGACCACTGTTTAGGTTTGAGGGATACAAAATCTGGAGAAATTTAATTTTTTTACAGGCTTTTAAAGAAACATGTCATATAGATAGATAGATAGATAGATAGATAGATAGATAGATAGATAGATAGATTACATAGCTCATCGCAAGAAAGGAAATCCACAACAACATCCGGTTAAACCCTCCATCTTGTTTTGTTTCGGAAGTTTATAATTTGGAGATTCATAATCCACATTAAATTATTAAAGGTTCTGAGAAGTCCTGCAATTATGAAATCTGATCAATTATCCCAGCATTTGTTTGACTTCCCAGTGCTTTTTCCATGTGATGCCTCTTAGCTTCCTGTAAAAGATGTAGGCATTGCCCTCAAAGAGTTTCAAGCCAGACTGTAGATTGTTCAGCTACATTTAACTCTAATATTAGTTAAGAATTGCGTTGGGCTATAAATTATGAGAAAGCTAGCTAGCTAGCAGGAGCTTTAATTAAATGACAACAAATAAGAATAGTTACATGTACAGTCTGACTCTTTGAGGCAAAATTAAAACCGATCCAACGGTAACTAACAGCAACGCCGGCAGCTCACTTCACCCTCCTCCTCCCCCTCGTCACATAGAGAGATGTAGAGTGGGAAGTCCAAGACTCATGCAGCGACTCAAAAGTTCCCGTTGTTGTGGTTCTATGACCCTTCCCTTCATGTCATTTGCCATATGGCTGATCGCAGCAGCTCCAGACACCAGGGAGGAGTAAGGCATTGTCAAGAACTAGAAAGACTATGTCCCCACAGGGTTCATCTCCTTTTGATATATTTCTAAGGCTTGGTTTGGAAAATCTACTCAAACCTTTGGATCCCAATGATATCCTACGGTCACTCATATTGGCAAAGGAGCTTGAAGAAAGTAGACGTGTGGTGTTTATTTACCTATTTCGTTTTCGTTGACCACATTGCTCCTCTCAGTAGTGTGTGTTCTAAGGAAAGAGAGGAGAATATGAGTTAGACAACAGCTATGCTGCCATGGTCCGAGCCCAAGTTCAGCTCTTCTCCTCTGTGTGAAGTCAATATCCACAGTGCACCTAGAGTGGAAAGCAAGGTGTGATCAACATTTGTTAATGACCTATAAAAAGTGGGAATGACAGGTCTTGTCGCACTGGAGAGGGAGGTCATGGAAAACCTTTTGCGTCAAATCCAGTGAGAGTTCAAAAAGGGTCTCTATTCCATATCTCCTCACACCGACTTTCCTACACCACCAGATAAAGTGGCTAAGCAGACCCCTCATGGGATCTGGGTCTACGACACAAGGCAGCCTCTCCTGACAGGAAAGAATGTCCCTTGTTTAAATTGAGGAGCTATGCACTAAACCCACAAACATGGCCCAAACCCACAAAACCATACTGAAGTCATGAATCATGGCAGCCAGTGAGAAGTCAGGATATGAGAGTGGAAAATGGAAGCCAACCCAAGATTTTCCTCTCACCCCCACAAGTGGAAGGGATTCCCAGCATGCCTCTACTCCCGCAGGAAACCGAAGACATTGGTCTAGCTCTTCGACTTAGAACCTTGATCAGGCTTTCTATCTTTTCAGTGTTCTGGTTTTTTTTGAGCAACTTGCCCATCTCAAAATATCTCACCTGCTTTTCCTCTCTGATGACCGCACCTGAAGAGAACGCTTTAGGTATCTTGTCCCCCAAGTTGAGAGATGTAAAGCTGTTCCTGTGCTCATTCTACAAGCTAGGAATGATATGGGACACCCTTCTCCAATATGTTATCGTTTCAGCATGACTAATCAGAGAAAATTAGCAACATATTGTTTAGTTACCTAATTAGACAGAATTATTGATTAATTCTCAACGGAAGGGCTCACTGCCCTACTCTCTCTGCTCATCTCCTCATTCTCCTCTCTCTGCCTCCCTAATTGCTGGGTAAGTTGGCCTGATGGCCGCTGGGGGGTGTGCAGCAAGGCCGGGAGTTCTACACATCATCTTGTCTCTTGGGCAGTCAGAAGCTCTGTTCCTGCTGCTACGAACACAGTGGGGTAAGCCAAACAGTTTCCTACGGGAAAAACGGACGCATCATGCAAGCCAAAACACATTTATCTGGAACAAATATCAAGGAGGAGTGGGGATTTGGACATCAGGCATGAGGCGGGCTCTCCTGACGAAGGAGGGTTTATGTGTGCCCACACCGTGGGCCATGGTAATTTAGGGGAATAGAGTTAGTTTAGAGGGCAGACTTTTGCTTCTGCAGACTTGGGCCTCATGTACACTGCACCGCTTTCTACACTAGGTGCCCTTTGGCAACTTGATTTTACTGTATTCTCTAATCTTTAATTTTCTTATCTCGAAAATCATTGGGTTATAGTAAAGATTAAAGGAGGTAGCTAAGAAAAGAGCTTAGCATGGTGGCAGAAAAAATGTATCATATACAGTGAACCCTCGCCACTTCGCGCTTCGACTTCCGTGGCTTCACTCTATAGCGTTTTTTGCGTAACAGCGCATGCTCTGTCATTACAGCCACTGATTGGCTCATACTATACACGCTTGATGCCATAAATAATATAATAAATAATAAACGATAATTGTAACGTCCAAAATGTTTTACTGTATTTTCCCTTTTTCATTTAATAAATTGGGTAATACAAGTGTAATGGTGACTAAAGGGTGTTTTTTCATGTCCTCTATGCTCTAACTATGAAAATATTTGATTTACAAATAAGGAATCCTACTTCGCGGAATTTTATTTATCATGGTAGGGTCTAGAACCGATTAACCATGATAAACGAGGGTTCACTGTATATTATATATGGGTTATACACTTATTATATATCTATCTATCCATGTATCTATGTATCTATCTATCTGTCTATATTATGTATGTATGTATGTATGTATCTATCTATCTGTCTATATTTATTTATCCCCTTGAGGGCCCATCAGGTGACAAATTAAATCTGGGCTCCTGGTGGGAAAGGTGAAAAATGGAAAGTTGACAGTTATACTTATGTTTTCCCATTTCATCCCTACATCTTAGGAGAACGCGCATCTTGAGAGAGAAGAAAGGCAGAAAACAAACCAGAACGCTCCTCCAGTGAGCCCCTATAGGTCTCAGAGCCCGTTGGCCTGGCTGCCTCCTCCTCTCCAGAAGCTTGTTCCAGTCCCACCGGTGAGGACTCTGAGGCTGAAGTGGCTGAGAGCCCCTTTGCCTCCTTAGGTAACCAGGCTTCTGTCAATCATGCTTCTTCCCCAGCTCCGCTGGGTCCTCGCACTTCCGGGCGCCCGGATGCTGGCTTCCGTGCACGGCATTTGCCAACCCTTCCAACTGGTTTGGGACAAACTAAACATCAAAGTCTTTCATTTGGATTTTTCCCTTCATCTCCAACCAACTCTGTCCCAAACTCAATTTCCTTTTTCCTCTTTGTCAATTAACTGCAGTTGCCCAGAGCTGGGGAGCTAGGAGGAGATACTAAGGAGCATACATCTGTCATCATTTATCTGCTGGTGTATGGGGTATGCCGGCATTCAGTTCCTAATATCGTCTGTTGGACTCAAATAATTCTAGACATATTTGATTTTTGTAAAAGACAGAAACAACGCACAATGAGCCTTTACGCCGACCACCCAAGGGGGCATTTAGAGCGAATTTCCAATCTATTCATGAATCTGTTATTCCCAGCCCCCAAAGTTTCCATGTCATCGCAGAATACCTGGGGACTCCATATGTTAAGGGAACACAACAGAACCAAAAGGAGTTGAAAGAAGACTGTACGAGATTCCAAGACTGGATGGAGCTGTGCCCACGGAGCCCCGGCTTCATTGTCTCTACCTGGGACCCTGGGACAACACAGCCATCTCAGCCTCACTCAAGTGTGACGTTTCTTTTGAATCTGACAGTGGCGGCGACCTTGTCATTAACTGATGCTATGAGCAACATTTCAGCTTTCATAATTCAGTTAATTTTCAAGCCACCGGTTACTGAACCCCTAGTATAATTTTAATATAATTAAGCCACACATGCACACACACACACACACACACAGAAAGCATGCACAAAAGTGCCAGATAGCAGAGGCAACACTGAAAAGTCAGAAGAAAGATTTGAATCTATTTTTTGCTTGTTTTCTTCGACTGCAGACATGTGGAGGGTAAGGAGCAAGAGGCAGTCAGGGACTGGAGGGTGTGGAGAATTGGAAAACTCATTTCCCCCTCTGATTCGTCTGAAAGGTCAAGTACAACTCAGTCCTCTCTTCTCTGCTTCCTTCAAGCTGCCATGGAGCCTATTATACGATGATATGTACGCATGAGAACAAAGGCAGAGAAAGAAAAGAACACTGTCGAGGAAGGAACAGGACACTTTCCATTTAAATATCATTTCAAAAAGTTTATTTTAAAAAGATAGTACCTTACAAAGTACATGTTGGTTGTCCTCATGGGAATGAGAGCATGTCCATGAGAGTTAAAAAAAAAAATTCAACACAAACCTTTAAATGTTTGAATAAGTACAATCGACATAATGATGTTTAAGGAAAACATCTCCCTGTTTCATGAGTAACGGAAGAGCTTTGGATTAATGCTGAGACAATGCTACACTAGGAAATGTATGTGTTTGTCTGCCTGGAGAAGGCCGCTGAAAAGGTCCACATAGTTTTTCTTCACTCTTGTATTCGCTGAGCTTTTTAGTAATATTTACAGGAACAGTCATCGCACACGTGGAAAGTTCCTTTTTTGATTTAACTAGATAGGATCTCTTCTCACCCAGGTAATCTTATTTCGCTGAAAGTGGCTTGCCCCATCAATAGGCGCCCTTCCCTCCCTTGACCTTGTTTAGAGAACATGGTGATTTTAGGGTATTTTATTTGCTACTAGGAGAGACTCAAATTAATATTAGCCTTATGCTTTTACGGTTTCTCAGGGAAAATACAGATGAAACTTGGGGATTTGAGAGGATGTAAAGATTAACTAGATTGAAAGCACGCTGAAATTAATTTCATTTTCCATCTGCACCTCCCCTCTCTCTTTTTTCTTCCTCTCGTTCTTCACTCCTTCCTCCTTCTCTGTCCTCCCCTCTCCCTTTATCCTTTCTGTATTCTCCCTTCTTTCTTTCCTGTCTCTCTCTCTCTCTCTCTCTCTCTCTCTCTCTCTCTCTCTCATGCATATTCTCTCTCTCTTTAATCTCTTGTCTGCTTATCCCACTTACCCTTCCTAAGTCCTAAGTAACACTCAGTGGTGGTGCATATGAGCCGACAGACAGTAAGTCAATGTCCAAAGAATTACTGCTGTAAAACTTAGTGGCTCCACTTCTCTAATATGTAAGTAATTTAAATATAATTTAATGCAGATGTCCACACCAGGCGGGTCAGTTAAAATTCCGCATGTGCTTTGAGCTATTTTTAGTGGTGAATAACAGCCAACTGTCTTTGTGGAACCAAAGGAAGCCCGGTGCTGTGGGTTTGCTGTTGGGCTGCTTGATTCCAAAGTCAAGCCCACCAGCTGCTCCATGGCGATCTGCTCCCATCAAGATGGAAAGTTCCAGAAAACCCACTGAACTGTTCTACCCTGCCCTGTAGTCTCTGGGAGGAGACTTGCCTCCACAGCGATGAGCTGTTATTGTACTGACTACTGAAAAGACTGCCTTTTTCAGTCCATTGGCGTTGAGACACCAGAGGTAGGTTATGAACAGGACAGCCTATTAGGAGGCACATGGGCAGCTCCGATTGACATTGGTTCTAAGCCCAGTGCAACACTCATGCACTGCTTTCTGCTGTGTTCTTACTCTATATTGGTTGGCAAAGACTTGAAGCATCAAAATGACAATCCTGGTATATAGAGATAGAGATATATTTAACTGAACAGCCCAAACCAAGAAAGCAGGTTGACTCTCTTTTGGAGTCCAAATATGGCCTGAAGTGGAGCCTACTCCCCAGCGAGGCATTCATGTTTCAAAGGATGGTGCACACACCAGGTCCCCTCAGAGAAGAGCCCATCCTCGAATGGATCTCCATGTCAAAAAGATTTCTCTAATACCCTTCTTACTTCCCTCCTCTCCTGAAGTTCTTCACATCACTCCTAGTTACAGCCTAGCTTCTCTGCGTGATAGATAGTGCTCCCCCTTTTCAGAGTCCCACCTTTCTGGTCTCAGCAGATGGCTATCCAGGGCCCCCCAGTCTCTGCTGAGCCAACCTCTACAGATTTTGTTCTGTTAACCTTTCCTCATAAATCCGTCTCTCTAGCCCTTAATCACTCTAGACAGATGATTTAGCCAATAGTTTACCATCAGAATGTGAGATTGTTGTCTTTGAAAGTGTATCGATATGAATTATTTTTTTTTAAAAAGCAAACTTTATTAGTGCTGAATCCTTGTAGACAGAGTGAAGAGAAGAGAGATATAGAAATAGAGACATTTGAAAGAGAGAGGGAGGGGGAGAAAGGGAGGGGGAAAAGTTTCTAATGAAGCTAGAATAAGGTTCCAGAGTCTTCTTTAACACAAACACCCATGAGTGCCATGTTACTGAGAACTTTGGGCCAACTTGGTTGAAGCGACCTTCCCCCTGCATGGAAAGTTACTGCTGTACCTGGAAGAGGGTGCATGGCCAGTCAGGATGTCAGGCAGTAGTGTAGGAGCCCTGGTGGTGGTATCACAGAGTGCTCAACTCCTAATCCAAAGGTGGTCCGTTTGTACCCCCCGCAGCTCTGCAGAAGAGCCACGCGCCCGTGCACCTTGGTAAAGAGTTCAGCCATGGGATGCCTGTGGGCAGTCTGACTCTGTCCTGCAGGCTCACTCTGAGTTGTGATCAACTTTATGGTAAGGGGCTTGGGGGCCAGTATTAAGCCAAGGAATTTTTCAAAAGAGATTTTACTGGAAATCTGTTAAAGAATGCTCAAGTTCTAGCAATAAAAGCCTGCTCTATTCCCAGGGAGAGAGGGAGAGCAGCACTGACTGCCGCCCCAGTTTTTGGCAGGGGTACTCGGGAAGGAGAGAGGGGAGGAGTGGGAGAACACTGCTATTTCTGTTCAGCATTTTATATAAGCTCCCCAACACGGCCAGAGCATTTTCCAAAAGCTTTCTGATCTGTTTTACAGCCTGACATCATATTCTGCTAGAGTGACCTCATGGCTTTTAAGGATAGAAACCCAATGGCACTAATGTCTTAATATGTTGCCAGCCCATCAAAATTTGGCATTCGGTACTTTTCCTGAATAACCTTAAGTTTCCAAAGTTTTCTTTGGGGTTTGAAGCCTATGAGCTTAGATCTCAGATAACTCTCTCCATGTTTACAAACTGTGAGGCCAGCCCTGTGAATCGCACCTTATAAGAGAGGCCTGACGGGCAGGGCGGCTGGTTTGGAGGGAGGTCAGCTGCAGCGTTAGACCAGAGACGGAACAGTCTGGGTTCAGCCAGACATGCTTTCCTTGACTTTTTGTCCAGACCCAGAAATGTGTACCTCCTACCCGGCTCCCTTTGGGCTTGCTCGAACCAGTAGTTTCCACCATCGAATCAAACAAGAAAAAAATCGAATATTCTCTATGATGCATTAGAGACAGAGGCACAGCCAGTTTGCTTCTAACACTTCCATACACCACGCAGAGCCTGTGCCTCAGCATCTCAAGCAGGCAGAGAAGACACCCTGGTCAAACAGGAGAGGCATGAGGGATGCTGAGGTCTTTCTCAGTTAGGGTCAATTCTAGCACCTCCTCCTTCTGCCTGTGGCTAAATAAACAAACGGAAAAAGCAATCCAATAGCCTGGCATCTATTCTGACTCATGACTGCCCGATAGAGGGGTGGCGAGGCTGTGAATCTTGACGGGAGCAGATACCCTCAGCTGGTGGGTCCACGCTGCCAATCTTGAGGTGAGCATGCAAGGCTTACCTGACAGCAGCATCAGAGCACCTGTGATAAGGGCCCACCCGGTGTTCTACCCGATGCTCATCTTGAACCACAGTTACTTATGTTGCATGGGGAGTTCCCAGATGACAATGGGGTCCAGCGGCAAGGACTCGGTAGCAAGTCAGTTCGGACTTAAAAAGTTGAACAGGTTTTTGTTTAAGGTTTTTTTTCTCACTATGATTGTCTCTTGTTTTCAATATGTTTACAAATCCCAGCTTTGTCTTTAGGGGTTGGGAGGCCAATGAGGACATCAGCAGGTCCCACATTGCGTCACTGTGTGGGGTACGACTTGCTGACACGTATGTGGGAAACAAAAGGGACAGATGTAAAGACAGTGTGTTGGGCCTCCGACGTGCCATTAGTCACTGGGGACTGACTATCTGAATACGCATCTGGAAATGGACTCTGATAATGCCGAACCTTTGGATGTGGGCACTCGATCACTGTGGTCATCACGCCACTTCGCCCTTGGAATGGGATGGTGTTTCTAGTAAGGAAATTAGTGAGGAGTTGCCTCTGTTGTCCTTTACTTTTTTCTTCCTATATTTTGCTATCACATCTCAGACCTTTCTGAAGATGCCTATCGACGTGAACAAAGCACTTAGTGTTAGGGCCCTTGCTTTCAAGCAACTTAAACTTCTGATTTAGTTTTTGGGGAGATAAAGGAAACAAAACTACAATTAAGGCTTGCACGATACAATTTTGAATAGTAAATCATAACATTGAATATCTGTGAACTTTTGGGAATGATAACAAAATCAGCAAATCATGCACTGCGGAATTGTGTGTAATCCATATCAGGGTAAGGCATGGAGTGTTGCTACTGGGTTCCCGTTCACCCAGGGCCCCGTGTCCACACAACCTGTGCTTCCACATGTATCTGTGATCAATGGACAGAGACAGACAAGTCCTCTCAGTCATACACTCGTCTTCGTCTCCTTAAGATGCCTTAAAAAAAAGTTCAATGAAAACATGACTTCTGAGGAGATCTGCTTTCAATTCAAGGCAGAGAGAGTAGCTCCCAAGGTTAGGGTGACTGATTTGAGACCCCCCCAAAGGGGTCATCTCAATACATCTTTCTCAAAGGAAATGGGGCAATTATGGGGGCTTCTGATGGAGAAGTTTTAAGAAAACAGAAAACTGCATTGGTGAGATCAAAGCCAGGAAGGAGAAATCTGTTTCCATGGTGACTGTGCAACAGCTCATGGTGTGAAGGCATCGCGGGGTGTCCGATATCTCCATCCACCCCGCAGCCCTGATCTTGCCCCTTTAGATGATTTTTTATTCCCCAAACTCCAAAATCACTGAATGGAAACACGATTGGTGTCCCTGATTTCGTGTAATTCAAGGCGCTCAGAACTCTTGGGGAAATTTAGATAGATGACCGATGACTTGCGTTCCGAAGTATATAGACCTACATGGAGGGTGTGTCCAGAAACAATAGCGTCACAGTTTTATATTTTTGTTTCATAAAGCTTTATATGATTTTAGAAATCATTTATTTATTTACTGTCATATTATTGTTAAATTGTATTTTTTTAAAATGATGGTTCTAAGTGTGGTCTTTAATCACGTGAATATCTTATAAATCGGGACAACCTGCACAAGTTCGAGGACATCTGGATCGGGCCATTTCTTCTTCTTGGATGTTTCATCAATGTCATGCTCTGACTTATGATGTCTGACTTATGACATCTGTTTCAAACCCACCGACGACCACTCACCACCCTCTGAGCAGCAAAGGTCATCAACCCAAGACGAAAGCCCCATCCCACCCCAAAGCTGTGTTTGTAAATAGGGCTTGATTGAAATGCTTGTGTCTTGTGTCTGGCTGCTTCAGAGGCCGAGTTTAGTAGTTGTGACAGAGAATATGTGGCCTGCAAGCCCAACGTCTATTATCTGGCCACATTTGAAGCAGTTTGCAGCCCCCTGTGTAACTGGAGCACACCGCGAGGAACAGGGCGTCACTGCAGAGTCCGTGTGCACCTTCCCTCCTCTCTGCACCTTCCCTCCTCTCGCCACACCCTCTTCCAAAGAGAAAGGCCATCCGAGATTTCCCACAAGCTGTTTGGTCAACTGGACTATTCTTTCTAGAAAGCAGGGTGCTAAAGTGTTTGCGTGGAATGTTAGCAAAGAGGTCTAGAGTACATCAATTGCCAAGAAGAAAGCTTTTCTGGGCGATGCGTGTGTGTGTGTGTGTGTGTGTGTGTGTGTGTGTGTGTGTGTGCGCGCGCGATCAGTGTGCTTAACCCAATCATTAGAAACTAGTAGTGAACTCATCAGCAAAAGCCCCAGAACCATGTGCCTAGAGAGGCCTTTTGCTACAGAAAATGACTTTGAAAGGGAGGAAGAGGTGGTGGAGGCCTGCCTTCCAGAGGCCTGCATGGCCTCAATGAGAAACAGCTGTGGCAGTTTAATGCTGTCGCAGGGCCCGTATAGAAGTGACATCACGAGAACTGAAGTTTGGCCAAGGGGTTTTACTGGCAATATACCTTAAACTCTAAGGATTTGGTTACAAATTCGTATGTGGCATATGTTCTCGGAATGGATTTACAACTGGGACCCAACACCGCACGGCATCCCCGTCTAGTAACTCTGAGGGCTGTAAACAGGGTGGTGGGCTTGCATTTTGTTATTGGGGCTTTTTTAAGCTTGAAATTAAAATGTTTATTCCTTTTAAGCTAAAGAGAAGTAAATGAATTTGCCATCATTCCAGTTTATTACATGTCTAACTAGCAGGATTTTCACAATCAGACCAGTATCTTGGCCAAGTAGGAGGAACTGGGAGACACTTTATATTCTAATTTCAAACTGCAGGGTATCCCAGGTGTACTGTATTGCATTTCCTGTAATTTACCAGCAAAATAAGCAGTCTACAGGAATATGTTTGCCATACTGTACACTCGTATTAATTACCCAGCAGGATAAAGTGATTTCTTTGTGATAGAAAGAGATGTGGATCTACAGGAAAATCATTAAACCAAACGAGGAAAACCAGATACTTTTCTGTTAAGCAGTTTGGCTGGATGCAGGATTGGAGGCTGGGAATATATAATTGGTTGCATTTTTCTCCTACTCACTCAATTTTCTCCAGGAATGGAGAACTGCCTCTCTGGCTGCAAACAGGCACCGAAGCAGGAAGTGGTGCGCTGGCCCCTCTTCGGGCCACCAGTAAGTTAGAGGGAGAGGTAGTGCCTGCCTTACACCGTGGGGTCTAGTTAGCACATCCGTGCGAGACACACACAACAAGGAGCACAGGTACAAAGCAACCACAGCCAAACGATAGAGACAGGGAGGCCCAGAAAGGTCAGCGTTAAAAGGAAAATAAAATGATAGAAGACGTATCTTAGGGCAGAGTTTGGACTGAAGCCCGGTGGCATGGTGGTGACCCACTGGGTTACCATCTGCAAAGTCAGTGGTTTGAACCACAAGCCGATCTTTGGGAGCAGGTGTTACAGCCATCCTGTCTATCTACAGCCAGTAGGTGTCGGAACCCAGTAGATGGCAGTGGGTTTGGAGACTAGAGTGTGGAGGGTGGGAATCCCACGCATGAAGGAGGAAGGCCTTCAGGTATGGAGCAGGAGCTGTGCTGTGGGGCGTTCAGACGAGCACCTGTGCTCAGGGAGGAC
Organism: Echinops telfairi; assembly: GCF_000313985.2. Taxonomy (NCBI): domain Eukaryota; kingdom Metazoa; phylum Chordata; class Mammalia; order Afrosoricida; family Tenrecidae; genus Echinops; species Echinops telfairi. Next base: position 12,941,035 of record NW_022106471.1, read on the forward strand.
ACGCCGTGAGCACTCCACAATAAGCAGGCATCCAAGAGCTGTTGAGCGCATCGGGCACTCTATGTGCCAGTGCTAACCGGTTCATCATCACCCGTGGAGGGAGAGGGTACCTTCAGCTCCATCTTGGAGCTGAGCTAGCTAAGGTTTAAAGGTGTTAACTAATTTCCCCACAGGGAGGAGGCAAATACATGAAAGACGCAGGTACTCAAACCACTTCAGTTAGACTCCAGCGGATGCGTCCATTCTCCCTTAAAGGGTCAACCTTAGCTGACCCTTAGACATGTTCTTTGTCCTTTAAAAACACAATCGTGTTTTGTAACCTAACCTTGGAGATTCTGACGCACTAGCTCCACGGGCCTCGGGCAATTGCTCCCTGGTGTCTCAGAATCAGGCACAGGGCGGACTTGTGTCCCTCACCAGGAGCCGACCTCCTCCCTCACCACACAAGCAGCAATTGCATCCACTCTGAAGGGGTCCGGTTGACATCGTCCAGGCACCGTCCCTCATGTCCCCAAGGCTTTTGAAACTGATCGATGTGGCAATTGTGCAACACTGTTGTGATTGAACTATGGATTGGTAGGACATCTGTATTAGTTCCCAGTAAAATGGTTTTAGGAAAAAAAAAAAAAGTGAGAGTTTGCACCGCCCACAGGCTGAGGCCAATCTAAGAAGGAGGTTTCTGGCGTCAGTCTTTCCTAGTCTATGATGGTGCGTTCACAGAAGGCAAGACCGGCGCAATGGAATGCTTGCTTCTGTTTTATTAAGGAAGAGACATCTCAGGAAAGCAGAATGAAAGGAAGGGAGAAGGGGGCAGGAATGAGGGCACACATTACTGAAGGGGGCCCTGCTTGCTATCCATGGCTACTCCTTGCTCACTTGTTGAGCTCCATCTACTTGTGTCTAAGAGAAGGATGCTCAACAACTACATTCCTGAGCACTTGGTGAGTGAAAGTTGACAGGGGGATTAGGGAGGAGAGTGTACCTGCTAGTTTCTGATTCCTCTTGGTCAAGGGTTCACTCACTTAGCAATTAGCTCCCCAGGATGTTGGGGTGATGTACACAGGGCCTCTCAGTGACACACAGGGCCTTCCAGTGACCTGGCTTCCTTGCATCTGTTGGCATCACCAGGAAAAAAAGTAGGAAGATGTGGACGGACGTCCAAAGAAGTGGTCATCACTGATGTGACCTTTAGGTGTCCTGCCATTTTACAAAGAAGCTGAGATGGTTGTAAGTAGCACAGGAAGGCACCTGACCTACGTGGCAAGAAGATTTTTCTTCTACTTCCCTAAAGTGTATTGTTTTTTATTCCCAGGTAGTTGTATACGAAACAGCATATTTGTAATACTGGAAGAGATAGGGCTGAAAGAATGAACAAGAAAACATTAAACAAAAATATCCTACTGGGCAAAGTACACCTTCCCCTGGTTTCTCCAACCTTTCTCCTCCCTCTGGCATATATGTAGGCCCCATGGTGTCTAGACCCATGTATAATCTATGCATGCATATTTGTACTTAATAATAAAATGAGGCACTTTTCTATGGGAATGTCAACTTTTCAAATGCCTGCAGTTCTAGAAAAGTGTTTGTCCCTTGGTAAAGGTGGGAATGGGGTAGGCAACCTGAAATAATGCCAGACTATCTCACCCTGGGCCACTATTTCCCTATCTTTTTGCTATATAAACATGTAAACATAGTATAAACAGTGATTATGTTATAGAGGTGTTCTAAAACATGAGAAGCTGATGACTTGTCTATATTATATAACAATTGTTCTCAAAGCTGAGCATATGCATTGGAATCACCTGCACTGTTAGACCACCCAACACAGCATTGCTCCTAGCCTTGTTGGTGAACCCTCAACCCAGAACCGTATTGGAGAACCACTTGTGACGAATGAGATCCAGGACAGAAGTAGACGTCCTGAAGATGGCATTCACTCAATACAAACTTTGGAGTAGTTGAGTGTTGTTGCTGTAAAGTGCCATTGAGTCGTTCCGACTCATCAGGACCCTATCTATGTATGACAGAACAAACCAGCACCTTGCCCTGCACTCCCCTCTCGACGGTGCTTATGTTTGAGCTGATTGCCGAAGCAACTCTGTCTGTCCATCTCCTTGAGGGCTTTCCTCTTTTGTGCTGCTCCTCCGCTTTACCAACGTGAGGTCCTCTTCCATGGACTGGTCTCTCCTGACAACCTGTCCAAAGTTGTGCCTCTCAGGAGCATTCTGGCTGTACCTCTTCAAAAGCAAAACACCTTACTTTTTTGGTAGCACATGCTCCTTTCAAAATTCATCGTCAATGCCATATTTCAAATGCAGAAAATTTTCTTCATTCTTTCTTAGTATTGCTTACAAATAGCTACTTGAAGTGGTTATTAGGTCTCAACTAATGCTAACTCACGATGAGTCAGAGTGGGTTACCCAGTAAGCAAAGTAAGCATGGATGAACACAAGCTTACTTATTAACCTGAAGTGAACAGTTCCACATGTTTTCACATCGGATTGGGGAATTTGACATTGACGATAACCTTATCTTCTATAGGCTAGAACATGACCCAGCCTTCCAAATTACTAGCAATGTTTTAAGGCATTTCTGTGGTCTCTGTGCTAATTCATGTCACAGAGGGTCTCCTACACCCTTCACTGAGCCTTTATTTTGCCAAATATTAAATCCTTTATGCATCAAACTTCCTTAATCGTATGTCCAAGGCAAGTAAGTCAGACAATGGTTTATTGTGAACCCTAAAATTTTCTTTGACTAATTTTCAGAAGTAGATCTCTTAGCATTTCTTCCTAGCCTTAGTCTGGAAGTTTCACTAAAACCTGTCCACCAAGGTTGGACCTGGAGAATTCTGGTGGCAATTTTCAGCACCATAGCAATATACAAGTCACCAGAATATGAATAGCTGACAGATGATTCGTGAGATTAAGCAACAGATGTCTTGATACCGCCTAACTCTCATGATCCTTGACTCAGAGTTCGGGGGGGTTCTGGAATCAGCAGGTTCTGGTTGGAGATGACGTATAACTTACTTCAGAGTGAAAGTAGCCATACTATCTACACTATAAACAACCAGATAATTCATACTTTAGGCTATGTGTTTCAGACAGGTTCTGGTACAACTACACAGTTCTATGGTGTTGTCATAGACACCTGGGAAGTGATGGAATGATACAATTCAATTTATTTACAAAATAGGTGGCTGATGCGTTTGGGCCAGCAGGTCATAGTTTGTCCATTTTCTCTGAAGCTCCCCGAGCCTCATTTCTCTGTCTGTAAAATGTACTTTCTAAAATTCCCCTAGCAAAGCAGGTGTGAAGATCACCTGAAATCGTTTAGCAGGAAGGTCTCACAAAAGGCTGTAATGCTGCTTCCTCTCATGCGCTTCAGATACGTCATGTCATCAGGTGGGATCAGGACGTGGAAAGGGTCACCATGATCAGGAAAGCAGAGTCAGCTAAAAAGAGGAAGAGCCTCAACCAGATGCACTAACACACCGGATGCAGCAAAGGGCTCAAGAAGAGCAGCCACCCTGCTGATGGCACAGCGCTGGCCAGGGTGTCACTCTGTTATGCATAGTGGGGCCATAAACCCAAACTGAACGGACAGGCAATAACTAACAATAAGAATGCCTGACTTATTTTCCATTTCAGACACTGAAAAATCCTAATGAAATAATTAGACACATTGTAGTGAATTGTTTCCTACAATCTGCTCATGTCTACACACACACACACACACATGCATTCTAGGGACCAGTTTGCTCCTCCAAGCAGAGCTTTGGAAGTGGAACTAAGGGAGAATAAAAGGACAAGAGAAAATTTGGATTTTTGCCTCAGATCTTCTCTGATTTCTGTACCTTTTCTAGAACTGTTTCACCATTATCAAGTTCAGAAAACCATACCAGCAACTACATGGAAGTAAATGTTTACATACAAACAACTGGCACATAGTCTAAGAGAATGAAACCCGAGGAAGCTGGGAAAAGCAAAAGGAGTGAAGCCGAAAGGATTCAGGACCAGCTAGGGTGGGAGCTGGAGAAAATCAGGGGAGCACTTACACTCATGAGTGTAAGAACCAAGCAGGGAAGGCAGCAAGGGGGGCGCCAGATGGAAAAGTCCTTCTCCCACCAACAAGGCCACTTTCGAACTCCTATACATTCTAGGTCAAGTGGACTTTAGATTCTTGAGGCCATGGTTGTTTGGAATATTCAATGGATTCTTCCAAAGGTAGAAGTGGAGATCTCTCTCCTCAATCTTCCAGTTCATGAGCAAGCAAGCTCTTTTGGAGGAAGATCCACAAGCATTTGCCTTCTTTATCAGAAGAAAGAACTGGGCCCACTGAATTCCACAAACATGAGACTTGTCTCACGATTCCCCTGCCCCTCTCAGCCCGGCATGGTCCCACACCTTTCCCAGGAACAAAAGGAAAAAGGAAAAACCCTCCCGTGCACGGAAGCTCTTTCCTCATTTCCTACAACTCAACGTGTCCATCCAAACAAGACCCTTCTGATATTGAGCACTCTGCTTTCGGGGCGTCTGGCACCCCACACATGAACCACCCTCCTTTTTCGAGGAAGGGGGTTTCCCAGCTTCAAGGTCATGGAATCAAACCAAAGCCCTCCCTCCCTTCCCCGTTCAGACACACTGAGCCGTCCTGGAGCAATGTCGAGAGAAAACAGAGCTTAATTTCTGGAGGTGTTTTGTTGACAAGAAAATGAAAAGCATGTGTCCCTGCTTCGCTTATTGTACTTCCAAGTAATGAAAGTATTTAAGAAGGTACAATTAGGATCTTGGCAAGCACCTGGGGCTCTCGGAACTGTTTTTTCACACTGAATAAACACTGCAGATAATCTGTTTACATTACACTGTTCTGCAAAGCTATCTACAACAAAAGGCCACAACCATTCTTCAGTTTCCCTTTCTAAAAAGAATATATATACGTATATATTTTAAATATATATATATATATAATCACATTAATAATTTGCTGAAAATGACTTCATTGTTTCCGTTTTCCCTCTGACCAGGCAAGGGCAGATTTTAGTCAAAGAGTGCATGGATGGCCTTTACTTCTGCCACTCTTAACTGAGTAGCTTAATCCATTTTATCCAGTTCTCTGGAACTCTTCTGTTAATCCCTGGTGGCCTGCACTGGCTCATCGACCTTGAAAAAATCAACTATTATTCTCAGTGGAAGGATGCACCCCAAATTTATTTCATCCTCTCAACCCAACTGGCTAAAGTTATACCCTTAGTCTTAACTCAGCTGTGGAGCTGGCTCAGAAAAGCGTACACAACTCATTTTTCTTTAGCTGGAAAAGTGAGGAAAAATTAGTAAGAAGCTACCAAGTTACGCCAGAAAAAGAAAACAGAATGAAAAAAACACACGCTTGTTTGCACCTTCATTTTGCCAACATCTTTGTGCAAATACTGTGAGGCATTACCTGGCTAATACAGAATGCATCCGAGAACTTAGACAGGGAACGGCACCACGCACATGCCCAGACGCCTTGCAGTGGTCGGCAGTTCCACGAAGTGACTACGTTTCCCAAGGGATTGACGAGAGAAGAACCCATCACACTGCTCCCCATTCCAGGGCATCTCAGGCCTACGTCAAACAGTATCTGGTTCCTATCCCAGCAATTGGGAACATTAATTTTTTATTCTTGTTTCATAAAGTGAAGCTCCTATCACTCTTGAGCTGCAGGGAATAGAGGTAGGCTGACTCCCTTCTGGACCAGACACAGTCATGTTTTTGTGATCTGAGGTGGATATATTATTAGGATGGAATAAACAATAGCTGGGGTGGGGGATTATCTTTCAGTGGTATCTGTCAATTCAAATAGAGATAGATAGTATCCACTGTATGTTTCTTCTCTCCGCTCTTTTTCATGGGAGTCAGAGAGGGAAGGATGGATGTCTATGAAGGACATTTTTATCCAACAACCAAGGCAAATCCCTGGTTTTATCTCTAAGAACCTATGGAGTAAACCATCATAGATTTCCTTTAGATGCTATTGGCCCCTAAAGAAGGAAAAATGGAGACCTTAAAACTCTTCCCTCAGCAAAGGTATGGAAATATATTTCATGGCCATAGATTATGATTTTATGGTCAGATACCGGGGTAAACAGATAGAATTCCATTTGTCATGGTCTAGTCCAGGGATGTCAAACTGGTGGCCCGTGGGCCGCATGTGGCCCCTGAGGTAATTTTTTGTGGCCCAAGATGCCCTGAAATAAAATGTAAATGGAAAAAATTGTTATGAAGAAAATAGCGCTTAGGGGAGATGGAGGCAATACCACACACACACAATTCTCTTGTTTACATTTTATTTCAGAGTCTCGTGGGCCACAACCAATTACCTCAGGGCCTGCATGCAGCCTGCGAGCCGCCAGTTTGAGACCCCTGGTCTAGCCCATTCATTCAGATCTGCTGGTCTGGGGCCTGGAGTATGGAGAGCTGCCAACAAGCCACTGGTTAGTGGCTAACCTGAGCCTGGAACCAAGCTTCCCTGATCCCTGGAAGATCTTCCTGCTTCCAGGGGTCTCGCTCTTCCTATACTCTGTAGTCGGCAAGGGTTAGCTTTGCAGAGTGCAGGGAACCCCGTGGGTGATGGGGTCCCTAAGCCTCTAACCACTAGGGGGCAAAGCCAACCCAACCCTCTCTGTAACTCATCCCAGCTGAGCAGCCCATTGTGTCCAGCCCCACCCCAGGACGTCTCTTTGCAGTAAGGTTTTGATTGAAGAAGTTGCAACAACATTCTCCCAGTTCCTTTCAGCTCCGTGGGCTGGCCTCACCGAGGCCTAAAGGAATTCCTAGCACCCCTCAGCACCGCCTGAGGCCTGCCTCTCCCACAGGTACAGAGAGAGGCCCCTTTGTCAAGAATCCGGTTCTACTCCTCAGTCCAACATGTCACTGCACTCAAAAATCATTACCCAAGCAGAAGACAGGCAGTACCCACTTCCGGTCCCCTGAGGGAGGGACGTGCAGGGTGTCCCCTAGTTACCCTCCCCCAGTAACTGAAACACACACATGCACTTGTGAACGTTGACAGAAGCTATATGGAGAGTAGGGGTTTAAAAGGATTGTGGAGACTCACAATGCATCTCTGCACTCACCGAGTCCTTTCCTAAGTTCCTGGTTTGTGTCCGTAAGTTGAAAAATAATTACACAATGATGGGATGGTATGTGATGAATTTGTTCTCTTGGCTTATGTGGGTAACAGAATTGATTACCCCATCTTATAGATGAGACTAGGAGGCAGAGAGAACAGGTTCTCCCAAGACCAACGTCTTTGTCAACCCAACCTGCTACCTGGAATAACACCAAACCCGTTAGCTAGGTGCACAGGGCCCCTGCTGCCGCCATGCCTACCTCAGGTGCACTCCACATGGCCCCGGAATGGACATACGTGACACGGAGAACTGGGAAGAAAACACTCCTATGGGTTTTTCCATTTATTTTCAGAACTAGTGCCAATACCATATAATTACCTATTCACCACTGCGCAAGGATACCTATTTCATTTTTCTAAAGAATGACATCATATCACAGTTTCTGGGTTGTTTTTATTCCCCATGATGACATCATGGGACAGAGGAGGAGTTTCTGACTCCTCAGCTGGATAACAGAAATATGGAAACGTGAGGGCTCTTTTCAGAAAACAGTGTTTTCAACTGGGTCTGACAGTTTTCACTTGGCATTGGGTCTTTTGAAGCAAAGACTCCAGATTGCCTTGCAAATTATATTTATTTACTTCTATTAAAACTAATTGGGGAGGACTGCTCCTTGGTAGGGGCGGGGAGTCTTTGAGATCAGAAGGGATTGCATTCTGAGGAGTCCTCTGCGCCTACCTTTTCCAACGTTGCCCCTTGTATGGGGGAAAAGCTGAAAATCAGACCGACTCTGCTTTGCGGACAAGTGTCACACACAGATAGTCACACACAGGAAGAAAGCAAACAGAAACAAACAACAACTGCTTGAAATAAGGAAGGCATCCGTGTCTCTAATTGTGCAGGTGTAGGTGAGGGCGTCTGGAGGCCTCGCTCGGTCCTGGTTCACTGGCCGACTCACAGCAAGGACAGCAAGCCCGAAACTGCCTGCAGCTCCCTTAGAGAAAGATAAGACTTCTGCCTCTCGCCAACAGTCAGCCTCTGAACCCCAAGGACACAGGTCTACCCTGTTCTATAGGGTAGTTGTGAGTCAGAATCAGCTCGATGGCAGTGAGTCTGCTGTTGTTTTAATTTAACTGCAGAAATAAAAGTCTCCTTTAAAATCCCCCAAACCTCCTCTCCTTCCATCACGTACACCTTGAAAGTGCAAACAGCACAGGGACACCCCTGGTGGCAAAGATCTACCTCGTGGCAAAGATCTATGTCAGCGGTTCTCAACTTGGGGGCCGTGATCCCTTTGGGGGTCGAACAACTCTTTCACAGGGGTTGCCTAAGACCATCAGAAAACACATATTTCTTATGTCTTAAGGACTGATTCTCTGCTCCTCTATCTGTCTTCAGGCAGGTGCACCCACATGCAGATAAACCCACATATGAGTACCGCGTGAAGACTGTTACCCATGCTACACCATGCTTCAAGACAAAATTTCATTTATTTGGCATTAGAAAGAAATATTTCACAATATAGAATGACATTGTTTTTGTGATTCATCACTATGCTTTACTTATGTTCCATTTATAACAATGAAAATATATCCTGCCTATCAGATATTTACATGATGATTCATAACAGTAGCAAAATTATAACTATGAAGTAGCAACGAAAATAATTGTGTGGTTGGGGTCACCACAACATGAGGAACTGTCTTCAAGGCACACCACTGCTCTGTTTGTGGAAAAGCCTGTGCATCATCCGAACAGTTCTTACACCCCGTGGGCCAAACGCCTGATGGATTTGGCCCCGAGCAGCCTTTTGCATTCTGTGATGAGGAGCCACTAAAAACCAGGCAGCGGCCACTAACTCACATATTATAGCCCAGTTATTGCCATTGTTATTATCCATCGCCAGTCCCTGGGAGGAACGTGTACCTCGACAAGCCTTAATTAGAATGTGTCTGCTTTACAGAATAGCTCCCACCAAGGCCCTCCACCTCCTCCAACAGTCACGCTTAAGCAGTCTGCAAGCTTTACCTAGACCCGCATTCTCGTCGCCCCAGAGGACGTCACTGGGCGCCACAACGTCTCAGGATGGTGTGCAGGGCCCTGCACGTGCATGTGCATCTGGATGACTCCGCGGGAGAAGGGGCGCTGTGCCCCCTGCAAAGACGGCTTGGCTGCAAGGATGCCTGTTTGGTTGACGGCACCAGCCGTCCCCTGGTTGTTGGCAGCAAATGTCCTGTTCGATCAGGTTTGTTTCTCCACTGTGACCGTGGGGAGCATTTCCAAGGACATCTTGTCTCCGGCCTGCCCTCTCTCTTGCTCGTCATGTTTACCCGTCACGGCTTGCCTGCACATTCCTGGCTGATGGGAAGACCAGAGTCAGATTCGGCCCGGCTGCAGCCTCCTGGGTCAAGTATTATGAGCGCGCTCACACACACACATCGTCATCTCCTTGTCGTTCATCTTTTCGGCCTGTATTATTGGCATGCATTGAGTAAAGGTTGCTGGCCCAAATCTGTTTTCCCGAGCTCATTTCCACCAGCATATTTCTGGACTGACTGGATACTTCTTTGGGTATTAACACTTGGCTGAATAATCTCAATTTATTAAACTCTTCTTAACACCACAGAGTCACCCATCTCTTGGCCATACTCCCCTAAAGTTTACATCGCCCAGGATTTTTGATACACATGTGAATTTCCACTCCTGTCCTCCTATTTCATATTGTTTCTATAAAAAGTGTGGAGGGCAAGTAGCAGAAAATAAGGACTTCCTTATTTCGCAGTTGGGAAAATGGTGCAGTTCATTTCCCCAGTCAGCTACCTCTAAATATGTCAAACAAATGGGTAAAAAACAAAAACTTCTTTTTTAAAAGAAGCTGGTATGTCACAGACTGTTTGTTATCAGGTGGTAGAGATACAATTTTCAACTTAGTACAGGGATCAGAAAATTATGATCCGCAGGCCCAATAATCTTATCCACAAATTTGGTTTATAAATAAAGGCTTATTGGAATAGAGATGTACTCCTTTATTTACATATTATATAAATATATATTACATTATATTTTACTTAGTCCTGATCTTGTAGCTTAGTGCTAATCTCTTCACTTTTACATACACACACATTAGAATTTTGCCTCTCTGCTCCTCTGAGGTTAGGAGTGACAACTGTTATGTACCTTTGACCTTTTAAATGTAGTTATAACTAATGTATATATTTTAAGGATTTAAAAAGTTTTCGTGCAAGGTGTTATATCCTGTTTTCTGTTATTTCCTATATGGAATTGTATATCATGTGGTATCTTCAGGAAGTCTGCAATGAACTACAATGAAGAGAGCTTTATTACTAACTGAAATTGATCATGAAGGAAGAGCAATAAATAAATGTTTATGAATTTGGTCGTTGCCTCAGCACAACCTAGCCTGTGCTAACAGAGTGTGGTAATTATCTAACCAGATGATTAGTAATGAGCGAGATCATATAAAAGGAAATGATTACTGCTCTGTTAACTAAGAGAGTCGGCACATTATCTGAACTGGGAGGAGGATCCAAACTCACTGCCAATTCCGATTCACAACACAGGATAGTAGAAGTCCTCCTGTGGGTGTCCCAGACTGCAGCTCTTTAGGGGAATAGAGAGCTTCGTTGTTAGTGTTAAACGTATGGGTAGCAGACCAATATGGAATCCCTAGAGCAGTTGTCTTGAGGTGCCACCACGTCCATTCTGGCTCAAATAGACGACGCGTACAGAAGAAAGCCATACTGCCCTGTCCTGTACCATCCTCACAATTAGTATTGTGTTTAAGGTCATTGTTGAAACCACTGGCATTATCCGGCTTGCCAAGAGTCTTCATCTAATTTATTCTTCAAGGAGTATTCTGAGTGTACTTCTTAGAAAACAGGTTTGGTTTTTTCTTTGGGGAGTCCATGTTGTTTTCAAAAATCTGTGTAAGCACCATACTTCAAATGCGTCAGTCCATTCCAGGTTTATTTACTGTCCAATTTCCATATGTATATGAGGTTATTGGAAATATCATAACGTGGGTCAGGTTCTCGTTAGTCCTTAAAGGAACATCCTTGCTTTTCACCACTCTAACGAGGTCTGTGCAACAGGCTGACACCACGCCATGCATCCTTTGATCGCTTGACTGCTGCTTCCAGGGCCATTCCTTTTGGATCCAAACAAGGCGAAATGCTGACCAGTTTAATCTCTTCTCCACTTATCATGATATTATAGATGGATCCATTTATGAGGATGTTTGTTTCATTTCCATTGAGTTACAACTCATATTGAAGCCTAAAACTCTTGATTTCCTCAGCAAGTACTTCACGTTCTCCTCACTTTTAGCAAGTGAGATTGTATCAGCTGCATATCGAAAGTGCGCACTAAGCCTTCCTCCAAATTGGGTGCCAAGTTCTTCTTCATAGTCCAGCTTCGCTTCTTTGCTCAGCACGCAGATTAAATAAGGATGGTCAGAGCAGGCAACCCTGTCTCTTAACATTCTTGATTTTAGACCATGCATTATTCCCTGGTTCTGGCTGTGTAACTGCCTCTTCATTAATGTATAATTTCAGCATGAATGCAATTACGTGTTCTGGAATTCCTACTCTTGTTACATCTATCCACAGTGTTGTTTTTTTTAGGCTCCACACGGCTCAATGCCTTTGCACAGTTCATAAAACACGAGTACGTCTTTCTTGTGTTCCCGGCTGTCAGTCCAGATTTAGGTGACAATATCCCTGTGCCGTGTCCTCTTCCGAATCCTGCCTGAATGTTGACCAGAATCCCCATCACTATACCCTTGCAACAATTGTCGAATTGTCTTCAGCATAATCTTACTGGCATGTGATATCAATGACATTGTTCTATAATTGGAGCATTCTGTTGGGCCACCTTTCTCTGGAATGGTACAAAGGTGGTTCTCTTTCTGTCAGTCAACCAGGTTAAATGTCTTCTAAATTTCTTGACATAGGGCAATGAGTATTTCCAGTGTGTCATCAGCTTGTTGAAATATTCCATTGTTATTTCATCCATTTCTGGAGCCAGACACGAATTTTTTATACCAGTTTTGCATAAAATTGCTCGACCAAAGTGAAGATATGAAAACTAACAAACATGATGATTTGAAACAGCAAGTTGTATTAAGAAAATTGAACTATTCTCATAGATACAGAATAAAATTCAGATGGAGAAGTCGATGGAGATGTACCACAAAAGGTAAATATGGCCTAGTTCTTGAAGGGCCTGTAAAAAAGGTGGCCAGAATCTAGGTTTGCCTTGGACAGACTTTATTACACTTTCTGTAATTGAGCACTTGAGAGTGCTTCTTTTGCTCTCAAAGCATCGTTTGTTTGATAAAGTACATGGTCAACTTGCTTATATGTCGTAATTAGATCAGTTTTTCTTTTGTTGCTGATAAGGGATTGGAATTTTTCTTGTCAGTCGTCATTCTAGAATAATCCTTTCATAGCTGAATGTTCCAGAGACCACTGCTTGCCTCTCACTGCTCTTTGTAGCCTTTCGTAGAAACGAGAATCTAAATGCTTAGCAGCCTTGATCTCACCTCGCTAAAATTTGATGTTACCCAGTCTCTTTTTCAGCTCACCATGACCATACAACCAAGTTTTGGTCAAAGAGGTCTATGTGGGAGTGTGATATGAAACACATGAAAGCAGCTCTAAGTAAGGAGGTGCGCCGAACTTCAACTTGGAGAGCATAATGTTGATAGAGCAAAGGCACAACACAGAAGGGTCCTGAGTCCTTCAAGACTCAACAGAACCCGCAATTTTCTCCCTCCAGCCCTGTCTTCGAACCCTGACGGTGTGCTGGGTTATGTGACGGACTGCTAACTACAAGGTCAGCAGTTTGAACCCACAAGCGCTCCTTGGGAGAAAGAGGAATCTTTCTGTTCCCAGAAAGATTTACAGCCTTGGAAACCCAAAGAGAGACTTCTACTTGGTCTTAAAGGGTTGCTATGAGTCAAAATGACTCAATGGCTGTGGAAATGGGAATGAAAAATGTCTACTATGTTTAGGGTGTATTATTATGGCTCGCTCTAGCATGTACTACTTAATCTATTGCTGAACTGTGGGTCGGTTGCTCACTAAAAGTCGGTTATCTTTGATCCAAGATAGAGGAAGGGATCATTTTGGTGCCAGGTCAACCTCATCTTCAAACCCAACTTTCCCAGGGAATCCCATGTTTGGGGGATGAAAGCTGGCTGCCCACAAACGGGGTTGATGCCCCCAGTCATCTCCTCCAGTAATTTTTTTTATTGATTCGAACCTGGATGAGAGGGGGCACTTGTTTTCATCAACAAGCTCTTCTTCAAACTTAGTTCTTAGATTTGGTTTTATACATTTTAAATAAGTCTAATAAAAATTTATTTTGAAGTCCTCTATTTTTAGCTGTTGCCTAAGAATGATTTTAATGGGTTACAAATAGCCATTCAATAGAGGGAGTGGAAAGAAGAGGGGAAGAAGAAGGGGCAAGTATTTATAACGAGGTAACAATTGCATTAAGTAGCTACCCCTAATAAAGTAGAAAATGCCAGCTTACTTCATTATTTATACATACCTGACTGTACCACTGAACCTACTGTGTGAAAACAGTCAACAACAAGTGAATAGAAATGTCTTGGATAGATTCCTATTAAAACAAATGCAAGAACAGCTTAATGTGAGCAAGCAGTAAATGTGAAGAAACAAAAGTGAATCCAACCAGATCATATATTAAATAAAAGGCAATGAATGAGCACTGAGTGAAATTTTATTTGTTCGCATTACACCAAACCAGTCAAAGATTCTGACCTCTGGCACTGCAGAAACGATACAGCCATCTTCTTCTTTCCGATACTGTCAATAAAAGCATTCCCAAGAGAGCGCGGGGACAATTCTCTCTCAATGAAATGTGAAACCGTTGGTATTATGAAAAAGCATACTAATAATTGAATAGTGTTCTGCAGTAGCTCTCATAAAGCCTCTCTTGTTTCCTTATTCCATGGTTTTTAATATTGCCCAGTGAGTCCCTCGGCTGACCAAGGCTTTGTTGGAGCTGGAAAGTTGCAGGGTGCACTGGTGCCCCTGTGAAGTGTGAGTCCACAAGGACTAGATCGGCAGAGAGAATGTGAGAATAAAGCCCTCTGAGACTCTATACATCGGCCACCCTTTGTGAATATGCTGCTGGAGGAACTGGTGTTGAAGCCATGTCTGACCTCCCCCATCTACCCAATGGGGAAAGACCATCTACCTCCACACCAGCCCAGGGCCAAGCTCTGTGAGGCGAGTCTCTTTTGTTCAGAGTAGCTCTTTCCTGCCATGTCAGTGATCCAATCTCGCTTGGGGCCTCAGTCTCTCTGTCACTGACCCGTTGGCCTCTGCCCTGCCCAGGCCTGTGTTACAACGCTCCTCCAGCTCTGATGAACGGCCTGCAAAGCCGCCTCCCACCCAGAGGCACTCTGCTTCGCTGATTCTGAAGGCTGGGCAGCCAGCCTACTGCTCTGTTTCATGGTCTCGGTGCTTCAGCGAGCAGTTGCTGCCAGTCCACACAGGACTATTGCCACTTCATGCAAGGAGTTAGCACACACTCTGAGGTTGACTTTTTTTCTCTTGAGGGTCACAGGATCCTCTGTTCCAAGATGGCGCACTTCATGCCCAGAAGAATGGCAGAGATTGACCAACCCCTTCTCTTAAAGTTCCACACAGTCTCTGCACGGCCCCACTCAATCACTTGGTGGGTATTCCAAAGACAATGGATAGAAGAGGGACACCCAATGATTTCACTTTGTTGCCCTGCTCAACAGCATAACACAACGGAAGGAATCAAGCTGGTGCCTGAGCCATCTTGAAAAGGGAGGAATGGGCTCAGAGAAAGAAAGCCTTTCAACGAAAGTCACTCTGGACTCCATAGATTATGTGTTGTGTGTAGATGGATGGGACAAGGGCAGGGGGTTCTGAAAGTGGAAGCATTTCCCATAGCAGTTCAGCTGCGTGGGAATGAGGGGTGGGCCCAGCATGTGAGGGGCAAAAGCAGTCAGCAACAACACCCAGGATGGAAGGCAAGTTTGCCGTCACAACAGTTAGTACCAGTTGACAAGGTCTTTTTAGAAACATGGAAGCAGAGGGAGTCCACATATGGTACCTCTTTGACACCTTTCCAAAGTGGGGAGAAGAGTGGGAGGAGGAGGGGGATGTTGACAGTAAACATTCAAGACAAGAGAGGTGGGGATTTTTTTTTTTAAGTAAGCAGAGAAAGGCAACTCTTCCTGTTCAGGATAAGCCAGGGGGAGGGAGGACCTTGACACTTCACTGCTCTCCACTCACTCTCCGGAAGCAGCTTTGTCCCACACTCAGCTGCCCCACAAGCCGTGGCACAAGTGATGCCAAGCTTTCTGCTGCCTGGTCAAATCACCATGGCAGACTCTGGCAGCTTCACTGGTGTCTTCTTTCCACTTCCTCCCCTGCCTTGGGTGCCCACTACCTTACCCCCTTCCGACCATGCAACTCAAGGACGTCCTCCAAACATGCTACTATGTGGCCCCAATGTCCCACAGATGAAATCGGGTTGAAATAGATGCCTGCAACAGGACTCTGAATGGGAGACAGCCAAAGCAGAGCATGGTTTGGAGAGGAGGCCAGTGCTCCCATGGTGAGGCTCAGACGCTGCAGAACAAACGTGTCTGAGAGTCACAGGCTGCATTTAGCGCTCCCAAGCTGAGCCAGCCTGCCCCCACAATTGATGACCTTCTTCGCATAGTACAAATCCATGGTACGGAGCCTATTTCTGCATGTTCCAATATTTTATATTGTGATGATCGAGATTGTTCAACACCACCTATTGTTGTTGCTGTGGCTGTTACAGGCCGGCAATGGATCCCTGGTTTTTGGAGACTCTAAACACAATGAAAAAGTAGCTTTGGCGGTGTAGGGATGCTATGAGGGTAGTGGCAAAGATGGGCTTTCCTACTTTCATAAAGAGGTACATTCTCTCACACCCTCAGGGGCAGGTCTCCCCTGTTCTATAGGGTCACGATGAGCCAGCATCAGAGTGAGTTCTGTACAACAGAACAGAACACTCCACTGGTCCTCCCTGACCCTCATGATCAGCGATGGGTCAGATAGGTGAAACAAATGGAAACGTCGTCCTCTGCAGTTTAGAGATAGAAAGAAAAGGAGAAGGGAGTGCTAGTGGAAAAATTGAAACACGATCTCTTTCCATATTTCTTTTTGGCCATATATTTTCTTATTTCCAGAAATACTAATAAATTACTCTTTAATTGTCAAAGCCAATAGTGGCAGCCTGAGTTCAGTTTTAGGATCCTATGTCATTTTAATTTTTCCACTCCTGGACCACCTGGAGCATTTGTCAAAGGGTATAAGCTCTGATTTCTGGGAAAGAAGTGCTTGGAGATAACATTTCCCTGCGGGAGGGTTTCATTGATTCCCCCTTGGTAGCAGAGGAATGAATCTGTTGACTACGAAGCACTGAGGGCAGGGGACAGAGATGCCACTGTCAAATGACCTCTACCTGCTCCAGGGAACCCTTCCTCTTGCTGGAGGATGTTCTACCAAACCAACTTGTGAACTAGAATGTACAAGCAATGGCCCAAGAGGACAATGTCCTCTCTCCTTTGTCTCCTCTTCCATGTCAAACCTCATACCATCCAGCCAAGGAAACTAAAGGAGAAAACCCTCAATGTTCTTAACTCAGTCTGAAATCTGAGTTCATCCACTCGGGCATTTCATGAAGAAGGGAAATGTGAAGTCATGTGTCACTAATGCTGGGAGGGACACAAAGCACAGGATGCCATTTGCCGCTATCTGAAAAGAGAAGTGGGTGCTGACCAGGAGGAGAGAGTAAGGAGCCGGGTGTTCTCTGAGCACAGAGGAACCCGAAGCAAAGAGCTCTGTATCAAAGGCAGATTTAGTGCCAAAGAGAGAAGAAATGAGAGGAGAGTCTCCACATTTCTGCTTCTCGATAAACAGCCGCCCACAATATGTCATGGGTGGACTGCTTGAAACTCGGAGGGAAAAAGCTTCCCCTGGTCCTTCGGCGGTGCCACTCCTCTTCCCCCGACTCAGCAGAAGACTCTGAACCACAGGCTCTTCCCCTGTCAAGCCCAGCATCTAAACCAGGACAGCGTTCCTCCGTGTGCGACTTTCTGAGCTAGGAACCTCCTCGTTTTACGGATTCCTATAAAATAAGGGAGTCATGAATCTAAAACCAGTTTGAGGATCAGACCAGTCTGGGGTAGGGAGCAAAGTTTAACAATTTAAGCAACTCACTGAAATGTTAACTTTAGTCCCTTTTTATGTAAAGAGAGTTGGCTGAGGGAGACTTAATGCTCCTGGCTCTGGGGCTCCTTCATCTTTAGGTTCTCTTGATAAGATGCTGGCATTGCCTCCACATATATGTCTGGTTCACGTCTTTGCATGAGAATAAGTAGCTCTCTGGGAGTCCTTGGAAACGTCAGTGCATAGGTTTGCCTTTTAGGAATGTTATTCCCATAGATGAAGCATAGGTCCAGAAATTAAGAAATATGTAGGCAAGGATGAAGTCATTTAAGGGAATAGTGGAATGTATAGATCGTGTCTTATTATAAAATGGGAAAACTGGAGACTCTGCTTAACTACAGGACACGTGGAAGCTGTTCTGATTGTGCCCTGGGCTCTCTCAGTTCTGCTCATTTAGTCTTACCTCTAAATATATGCCCACGTCTTTAAATAATGCCCGCGTGAGGGATAGGATCCTCCAGGGTGATGCCTCCACTTGCCAGGGAGGATTCAGAAGCCCAGGTAGCAGGTGTTGTTCCCTGCCAGTCTTGGCCCTGGTCACACGGGGACTTCCTTGCCTACGCTTCTGTTTCCAAACAGGTGTCCTTCCCACGCTGCAGGCCTCTACTCAGACAGCCCTTAGATATATTTCAGCGTGGGGGAAGTAAGTGGATGATCACGTATCTTTAAGGTAAGCCATGTCAACCATTCTTTCCAAAATGTGTGTACCGTTCTTGCTGCCGCTACGTGTGTGTACCTGTGTAGTTGTTTTGTTTTTCTCTTCTTCAAAGGAAGGGTTGACTCATTCCAAGTACCTAACACGTTATTTACTATCCTTACTATCTAATGATCAAAACTACCTTGGCATGAGGAGTCTTGGGAAATGGAAGGCAGCCAATCCCTGCCTGCAGTGTAACCTGAGGCAGGGTCCAGCTGCAACCATCCACTTTAGCGCTGATGCAAGAACGGGATTTGTTAGTTTGATAACATCATGGTCACCACACACACACACACACACACACACACACACAAAGCAAAGGGACCTATACTCACCCCTAGGTTACAGATAGAACACCAGAGACAGTGACTTTCTGAAGACATGGGAGCTTGATAACTAAGCCAAAGATAATATTTGAGACTTCTGCCTGGCACTCTAGCTGGTCCACAGAGAAGATGATTCTACTCTCAGAGATGGTTCACTTTTCTTTTTAAAAATCTCTGAGCCTTAAAAATGGAAAACCATCATTTTCCCTTCAGGTGTACATGCAGCAGCCACACATACACTCACAGGTGCACATGCATGTGTGCACACCTGAGCTCACGCATGTGCACACACACACACACACACACACACACACACACACACACACAGTCATTTAACAAGGATGAGAGGGCATGGTCCCAAAGGCTTTCCTCCCTCATGTCCGAGGAGAGTGTCCGTAGGCTAGTCACTCTGGCAGCAACACACCTGAGATCTCCTTTCCACTACAAAGACCAGAACGGAGGCCCATTCTGTTGGATGAGTACCGGGGACTGGAAACAGCAAGTAGATATATTCAAGGGCTGGAAACAGCAAGTAGATATATTCAAGGGCTGGAAACAGCAAGTAGATATATTCAAGGGCTGGTAACGAACAAGTTGGGGAAATCCTCCCTTCCCAGGTTCAAATGTGACTTAGCCATTCTTTGAAGCAAAGTTGACAGAGTCTGTTCCCCATCAACATTTTTCAAATAATAATAATAATAAAATTTGAAAATTATGATAATTATGTGTTCTGTACCCTGGATAGGGCAGACTACAGTGAGGCATATTTTCTAATGTAATTAAGGCTTTCAGCTGATCCCTCCCAACTGCAATTGTTATTTCAAAAGTAAATTAATAAATCATGTTCGGCCTGCTCAGAATGAAAATGGGTCTCAAGTATGTCTGTTGCAAACGGAAAGCTCTGGGTTAGAACAGGAGGCACAGCGCTGAGTGAGAGTGCTCTGTTAGGTCTGTGCCTAGTCCCACCCCAGGACACGTTTCGGGGAAGAAGGTTTCAGCTGGGACATCTGGAACCGTTTCTTAGTGTTTAGGCACATGCTATTCAAATTGTCTTTCCCTCTGTTCATTTAGGGTTCCCTCTGCTAAACTCAAGGCAATTAATGCTGACTCCGAGCTGCCCGGGAGAGTCCGATCTCCTGTGGTTGACACAGAGCACTTTAGCTATCGTGATGAATTAGTGTGAGGCCTGGTAATGCACCTTTAAGTACGTGAGGCCTTTTAAGGCACTCGGAGGTCAAGCCTGTGGCTGTATAAAGTACATTTCCCTCGGAGGCCCGAGGCCCTGACAGCAGGCAAACTTGCATTGCTCTCCATCGCAAGTGTGGATTCCAAATGCCCAAAGTCACCATTTGGCTGCTCTGGACAGCTGAGGCTGTGATCATTCAAGGTAAACATTTACAAAGCAGGCCCTGGAAGGAGCACTGCAGGTGCCTGCTGAAAGAGTGATCCGTCACGTCAGAGGAGAGGTGACACATTTGTCCAAACAGAGGTGCAGAGCCCAGGGCAGAGCCTCACTGATTGGACACTTCTTCTTGGGGCCTGCGTGGAAGCTGTGCAGGGTGAGATCTACTGATGTCCCCTTCTGTCGACAGTACCATGCCGGTCCTGTAGAACAGAGTCGCTTGATGGAGAGTCATAGATACATGATAAATAATGATAAATAGCCTCCCTCGGACTGTGTCCTCTTATGCAAGGGGCTTTCTCAGCCTTTCTGAGTAGGAAGTCCTTACTGCTGAGACAGGTACAGCACCCTTTGGAAGGGCCCTGCCCGGAAGAAACCGCAATGGTTCCCTATTCCAGAGTGGTGACTGCCTTGGTGTGTGATTTTATGTGACATGTCAACAACGAAGCAGAAAAGACACCCCATTCTCTGCCCATCTCCTCTTCCTGGACTCCCTTGTGGGGGTCTCCTTTATCAAACACCTGAACAGTATCCTGTGCATAAAGATAGCAAATCACTGTAGAAAACACATCCAGAAAAATTAATTGACAAATTCATGTAAATCTAACTAGAATCTATACTTGTCCTTGTCAACTCTCTACATCAGGGTGCTCACACTTTTTCAGCATACGAGCTACTTATAAAATGATCCAGTCAAAATAATCTACCAACTACACAAATGCTAAACATATATGTATTTTTATTTATGTATTACAATTATTGATAAATGCATTGAGAATTCTTTATATATAAAATGTATGTTTATATACCTTGCATAACCACATGAGTCCATATCGCACAACACAACACAATTAACTACGCACTTTTTTGTCACTTTTTATGCATTTTTTGTCATGATCTGAGTTTACTCTGATGGCTTGTACTGAATGGAATGAGCCAGAGATGCATAGTCCCAACAGTGGCTGCTGACCCAGCCTCAAGCACACTTCCAAATGATCATCAGTCATGGTGGAACGGTACTAGGACTTAATGACCTTTATGTGGGAAAAGGCTGACCCACATAAACAAGTAGAGCCAAATAATGCAGTCAAGGAGGTAGCACATTTTCTCATGTTTGGTACTTTCCCTCTGTGAGTAAGTTCCAGAACTGTGCATGCGCTTTGGACTTCAGCTGAATGTCGGCTTGTAGTGTCAAATTCTCCCATTCCATATGAAAGTGATACGTTTTGTCTTCTTACTTGGTCCAGCTCCCCCACTCATTTTAATACCCTTGCTTATGTTTAAGAGGAAAAATAAGGCTAAAAATTAGCGATAACTTAGCTTCACAGTTTTGCTGCACTTAGCAGAGTTGTTTGCACATGTGTTTGACACCCAAGATTGCTGATTGGCTGTGTTGTATATCAGCTAAGTGACGAGATTGATGATAGGCTTATGTCTGTTTTTTTAATGCCATGTTGTCTACCCGCACTATATTTGTGATCAACTAGTCGATCGCGATCGACGTATTGAGCACCCCTGCTCTACATGCATGATAGGTAATTGCCCTTGAAAACTTCTTGATCAGGATGACGGACAAGATATTCTGGCAAGCAGCCCTACCAGGAGACACGACATCCCTCACTGTCCCATGTCAATCTGAGGGACAACACTGGAAGCACAGTGCAGGAAGTGTGCCCAGTCTGATCCCACCACACCAAGGCAAAACGCTAAGGGCATGCAACAGAGCAGCAAGGGGAGCAAAGCAATGAAGTCCCCCCAGGGAGTATCAAAAATAGATTTTTGGGGCCAGGGCATGGCACCCTATCAGATTTGACTGTAAAACACTCCTAAAGGTCAACCAACAGACCTGGAACTATTTATAGGCATTAAAAAAATAATTTTGTTGTTGTTTGGTTTTCTTGTGTTGTTTTGTTTAGCTCTGCCTTCTTTGTGTGCTTATTATTATCTTATTTTGTGCTTATTATGCCTATCTAGATAAGATAGGCAGGATAAACAATCCGGAGTAGAGAAAACAACTGGACTGATGTTTAGGGAGAGAGGGGAGAGGGGAGGTGGGGAAAGGAGGTGGGTGTTAATAAACCCAGGGACAAGAGAAGAACAAGTGATCCAAAATCAATGGATGGGAGAGCGTAGGATGGCTGGTAGGGCTAGATAAAGGACAATGTAACCCAAAGGAATTACTGAAACCAGAATGAAGGCCAAACATGATAGTGGGAAAGAAGAACGTAAAAGGACATAGGGAAAGTACTCAGAGGCAAAGGACAGTTATAGAGGTCTAAATACAGACATGTACATGTGTAAATATGTTTATATATGATATAGAAATAGATCTATGTACATATATTTATATGTTAAGTATCCAGGTAGCAGACAGAGATGGGGCCTCTACTCAAATACTCCCTCAATGCAAGAACACTTTGTTCTAATAACCTGGCAATCGTGATGCTCACTTCACCGGCAGGATCACTGAAGACAAACTGAGTGCATAGCAAATGTGGTGGAGAAAGTTGATGGTGCTCGACTATCAAAAGTTATAGTGTCTGGGGTCTTAAAAGCTTGAAGATAAACAAGCAGCCATCTAGCTGAGAAGCAGCAAAGTCCACATGGAAGAAGCACACCAGCCTGGATGATCATGAGGTCTTGATGGGATCAGGGATCAGGCATCAAAGACTCAGAATAAAAAATCATATCAATGTGAATGAGGAGGAGTGCAGAATGGAGACCCAAAGCCCATCTGTAGACAACTGGACACCCCCTTACAGAAGGGTCACAAGGAAGAGATGAGCCAGTTGGGGTACAGTATAGCACCGATGAAACATACATCTTTCCTCTAGTTCTTTAATGCTTCCTTCCCCCTACTATCATGACCCCAATTCTACTTTACATATCTGGCTGGACCAGAACATGTATCAGGGTATAGATAAAAGCTGGAAGCACAGGGAATCCAGGACAGATAAACCCCTCAGGACCAATAATGAGAGTAGCAATACTAGGAGGGGAGAGGGAAGGTAGCAGGGAGAAAGGGGGAACCGATCACAATGATCCACATACAACTCCCTCCCTGGGGGATGGACAACAGAAAAGTGGGTAAAGGGAGAAATTGGTCAGCGTAAGACATAAAAAGATAATAACAGTTCATAAATGATCAAGGGTTCATGAGGAAGGGAAGGTGTGGGAGGGAGGGGGAAAATGAGGAGCTGATACCAAGGGCTCAAGTAGAAAGAAACTATATTGAAAATGATGATGGCAACAAATGTACAAGTGTGCTTGACACAATGGATGTACGTATGGATTGTGACAAATGCTGTATGAGCTCCCAATAAAATGACTAAAAAAAAGATATTCTGGCATGTTTTGGACACAGATAGTCCCTTTCAGCTGGGGAGTTGGCAGGGGACGGGCACTTGGCCTTTACCAGTAAAACTCCTGCATCAGGCCTGATTGCAGGACAGAGGTGCTTAAGGATCATCAGCCCTACACTTGGGGACTCAAGTCCTTTATGAATGAAGTCTTACTTGTCTTTGGAGGCACTGTACCCCTAAAAGTCACCCCCTGGGGGCGTACATTGTGGTGCTTCCCAGCGGAATCGTGGAAGGAGAGCTGGTCCTCAGATGGCTCCTGCTTTCTGTATGCCTAGACTTTGCTCAGACTGGCTTGACAGCACTGTCTACTCAGCCGCCCAGTGACTCTTCCAGGCTGACCCCCCTAACATTTCATACTACCAACTCACTTCTGATGTGTTTCAAAGACGTCTCTCTACTAGGATCAATCCAAGACAGGCACCTTCTACTTGAACTGCTTGGCTTGTCAGAGCCACCAACCCAGTGTTTCTCCTTAACATTCAGTGGGCTGCTTTCACTAGTGAGGCTCAGACACCTGTGCAGTCTGACCAGAGCAATTTTCTCAACTCTGTTTTAAGGAACGGCTGGAGGGAGTTCCAGAGCTCCCGTCTATAGAACGCACATCTGATGTGATAAGCCATCTTCTGGTGACGACTTTGCCTTCAAAGCAAAGTTCATGAGAACTGGTGTGATGATTCGCAAGACCCTCCAGAACTCTGGACTTACAGGAGGCCACTGGAGCTGAGCGGCAAGGATTTTAGGAACCACTCCAAATGGCCAAGTGTCCATTTCTCCCAGGTTATGCAGGTACTGGAGACGAAGGAACTTGGGCAGGTGCCATGTTTCCCATTTGTGAGCTCCATCTCAGCCAGAGTTAAGTGCTAAGCAGCCCGGGAGAGAAAACCCTACTTCTCCATAGACGTGATCGCAGGAGGTGTGGGTTGTGCAGAATTGCTTAGTGGGAAAACCTTGGCACTACCTCGGCCTCATGTTAATCTCTAAAGTACTGGTCTTTGGAGCATCAAAAAATGCTGGAACAGCAACCATGTGAGAGCCACATGGGGATTGGCTAGCCATCCTGAATGGAGGCAGCTAACAATCATTCATCGGAGAACCCAGTCACCAATCAATAGTCAGCCAGAAGAAGTGGCCTATGCAATGTTTTGTTTCAGGATCCCCCTTTCCTTCAAATTTGTTCATGTACTAACCTTTTTTCATTTACATATATTTATGTATATGTGTGTCTAAATACGTGTGCACCTACAACACAATAGAAAAAGTACCAGCGCCTTTATTGTTTTAAAGGTCTGTCCTGAATACTGTGTGCAAAGATTGTACACTTCTTTGTAGGACAGTACTATGGTGGTCCCTGTCTCACGGGAGACCCTCCGTCGGGTGCATAGACAGAATGGCTGCGACAATGGGCTCTGATACAAGACCGGGGAGGATGGCACAAGACCGGCAGGGCCTCATTCTACTGCCCGTTTGGCCCCTCTGAGTCGGAACTGACTCAGGGCCAACTAACAAGAAAATCTCAGCCTAAGGGAATTTGAGAGAAGGGTTAGAGAACAAAAACAAACCAAAACAGTACCCTCTGCAGATTCGGCCAATCTGACTGGACAGGCAGACGGACTCAGGACAACCTATGTTCCCTTGGGAGCCCGACGTTCCACCCATCCGAGCCAATCTCCTACATGGTGAGTTTGGGACAAATTGCCTGTCTGGTGAGAAGTGAGAGCGGACTGGGGCACAGCATCGTGAGCGGTGGCCTTCGGGGGACATTCAAGGAGAACAGGTGAGAGACAGTGAGTGGACACTGACATTCATTTATAACCAACGCCCCTGGGAAGGAAATAGGAAAGGACAATAGGCCCCTTCCCTTATGTTTTTGATTTTCTTCTTTTGTTTTCTGAATCTGATTGACTGAAAACTCCTCTGAGTTTTTATGTGCTTTGTTTTTAAATAAAACACTGCTTACGTTAAACTTGGGAACAATACCAAAGAGAATGGCACTTTGATTCCACTCGTAACCTCTTACCTTATTAGAGTAGAATTTTCCTAAAAATCTAATTACCTTTTTGTCAGACTTCTGACTTATTGTTTCGCTCTTTACCCCGTGCAAAGACGGCCGCGAAGCTGACACAACAAGCTTTTGTAATGGTGTTACTAGACATAGGTTTAGCTGCATGGATTTTTAAAAAAATAGAGTGTACATTTCGTCAATGGAAAAGATCAGATTTGTCTTTCTTTCCCGACCGCACGGACGCTCTTCGTGAGGCCGTGCAGCCTTGGGATGGCGCCTTCGAAGGCCCAGGCTCCTTCTCTTGGTCACTTTGCCATCTTGGGGCTGTTACCCTTATTCACGGTCCAAGGTGACTTGTCGCCAGGTCCCCTCCAGTCCTCAGGCACGCTGACAAGGACACAGAGGGGCAGAGCTTTGTGATGTAAGGATACACCGATCGGCTGCTTGCTTTGCTGCCCGGACGCGCTTGCTGGCCAGCATTGAGCTGCTGGCCTTGTCTCTCTGTCAAAGAGGCTACGGAAGGCGGCTTCATTTCTTGCAACTCCATGGCAAGCGGAATATCTTTTGCTCCTTTTAATCTTTGGTTGCCAGTAGCTTGACAGTGATCTATCCACACAGGTAATGTATTCATATTCATCCTACTTGGCGTTCTCAGCTGATGGATTCTGTACATGTATAGTTTGCCAAACTTGGGAGAAATTCCAGCCCTTATATCTTCAAACAGTTTTTCAAAATGGTTTAGTGGGTCTTAAAGTACATATATCAAGGAGTACACCCCCCCCCCCCCCAAAAAAAAAAACCAAAACCCAGGAAAAAGCTCCCCTGTGCAGAATTTTTGTAGTATACATTTTCCCCGCTAGACCAGTGGTCCTCAATCTTCCTAATGCTGCGACCCTTTAATACAGTTCCTTATGTGGTGGTGACCCCCAAACATAACATTATTTTCATTGCTACTTCATAACTGTAAATTTGCTACTGTTATGAATTGGGCAACTGCTGTGAAAGGGTCGTTCAACCCCCAAAGGGGTCACAACCCACAGGTTGAGAACCGCTGGGCCTAGACTATCACTAAGCAACTCGCTCTGGTCACAGTGAATTTTTCCACGAACGCAGTTTCACTTGAACCTCATTTTGTGTGATGGCCATTTTAAAGAACACCATGCAGCTGTGAAAACTTTGTTTCCTGCTCAGGAAAAATGTCGCAGAAACTGTTGTGATGTTGAACACAGCTTATGAGGACGGGGCTATGGGAAAAACTCAAGTGATTTTCTAGTTTAAAAAATGGTGAAATGTCAATTGATGACAAGCCTCTTCTGGACATCTGTCAACATCCGAAACTGACAAAAATGTTGACAAAATTTGTGCACTTGTGCTCAAAGACTGACACAGGACCATTGAAGAGATGGGGGAGTTAATGGAGGATTTGGGAATGAGAAGGGTTGCTTGCAATTTGTGCTTCGGGTTCTGACTGACCAGGGAAAGAAGTGTCCAGTGGAAATATACTGTGCTTTGAAAGCACAGTTAAGGTAGAGACCCAGACTTTTTTTCCAAGGTCATTACTGGTCACAGACATGGTGCTATGACCCTGAAAGTAAACATCAATCAAACCAGCGGAAGACACCATCATCACTTCACCAAAAAAGAGTTTGCCAAGTGAAATCAAGTCAAGAGGATGCTCATTTGTTTGGTTGTTTTTGATGTGAGGGGGATAGTGCATTTGGAGTTCACTCCACCAGGTCAGACTGTTAATCAAGCTTTCTATTTAGAGGATCTGAAAAGATAGCATAGCAGTGTGTGACAAAAAATGCTTGATTTTTGGCAGAAGGGGGGCGGGTTTTGCCACCAGGACAATGCACCTGCTCATGCAGCCATCTCAGTGCATCCATTTTTGAAAACAAAACAAAAAAAAACCTAGCATGTCTCTCTTGCCCCATGCAACTTATCACCTGACCTCACTCTGTGTAACTTCTTTTTTGTTTCCACAAATGAAGAGGGACATGAAAGGATGGAAATCTGATGCCATAGAAGAGGTAGGGGAAAAAATGAGGGAGGTATAGTCAGCCGTGCAAACAGATGAGTTAGAAAAATGTTCACAAGAACAGAATTGCAGATTTAACAAATGTATTAAGTGTAATGGAGAGTACTTTGAAGGTGATATGGTTGTTTTGTAAGCATATTTAAAGACATAGCTTTGGGGGAAAATTTCTGGTTTGGTGGGGGGTGACCCTTTTATATTTGACATTTTGATGTTGCCTTGGCTTTCCCTGACCCTGCGCTTATTATTTTAAAAATTCTTGTTTCTCTCTTTGTTCTACCGAGTACTTTATGTTGATATTGCTTCAATTCACTGAGTCTTCTCAGCTTTCTCTATTACTCTGTTAAGAAAATACAGTTCATTTTTGTTTTTAGCATCAATCATTTTATTACTTTAGTTTTAAAATTTCTTTTAGTTCTTCCATATGTCCTAATTTTTCTACTGAAGTTTCTCATATCTTTAATTATTACAAGCATGCTTTCCTTTACAACATGGATTCTTTCAAACACCATTCACAGTCGTAAACCAGATTGGATAACATTTTTATTTCTGGTTCTTTGTGATGTAATTTTGAAGTGCATCTTATACGTTGTCATGCTATATGGTGAAACACTGGATTCTTTCATATCGCCAGAGAGCTGAATACTTTTTTGCTTGTTTTAGGAGGCAATTAAACTGGTTACTAATATTACTAACACTGACTTTATGCTTCCAGTTAGGGTTTAGCTTGGTCATTTCATGCCTAACTGGTTTATGAACAGACTGAAAACAGAGATTTGGGCCACTGGGATGCACATACATTGAGGTTCTTCCACTCTGCTCCTCTTCCTTCTGAGATGCACACCGACTTTCCAGTGACTGTGTTGGCCTTGAACCCTTTCCTCTGAGTCTTCAGGCCAGAGGCCCTGCAAGCTTCCTTTTAGTGCTTACGGTCCCTTTTTGGTGCTAACCATGGCTCGGTTTTGACCTGAAAATCCTAACGAATAAATCCACCCTCCATTCTCTATTGCCAGGTGCCAACTGTCCTCAAGAATCTACCTGCATTGTTTACATTTCCTTTCCTTTGGGTCACTGTTTTCTTGAGTCTTATTTATAATTTACAGTTATCTATTAGAGAACCGTGTTAGGCCAGGTTGACAAGAAAAACGAATCCAGTGACACACATATATCTGTAAGAAAGAACTTTATAACAAGAACTAATTATAAATGTCCCCACCCAGTCCAACTCAAGTCCATAAGTCTGATACGAGTCCATAAGTCCCTCTTCAGACTCATGCAGCCACATGCAATGATGCAGAATGCAAGAACAGCACAGGTCGGTGGGTGCAAAGTCTTTTGGATCCAATGGTGTGGACACATCAGCAAGACTCTGGGAGCACCCATGGTCAGCCAGCAAGAAGGTGAAGGCAAAGAGAGAGAAAGAGGTTCCCCGCATCCTCCTTAAAAGAAGTCCATGCCCACCAGGAGTCACCATCACATTGTGACCTGATTGACAAGCTAAACTCCACCCCTACACTCTTATATATCTTCAAGTTGACATAAATTACATAAGGACCCCAAGAACCAATGGCAGATGTGCACTCAGCCATACCAAAGATGGAACCAAGTCTGAAGCTTACAAGCTTAGGCAATAGGAGTGTTCTTATCAGGGTAAAACCAATGGTTTCTACCAAGAGGGCTTTCTCCCCACGGGTGATACTCCTGAAACAATCCCTTTTTTCAGACTCACTGCTTCATTAAGAAACACAAATGCTTGCTTTGCAGCAAGCTTCCTCGATAGAGCCATCACTGAAAAAATATTAGTACTAGGGTTCCAGTTGATACATACATAGTTTTATTTAAAACAGAACATCTTTACACATGTCTAGGTCCAATGGATAGCTGCAGGTAAGCTCAGTAATACATTTGTCTTAGTCTTGTCAATGTACCTTCAAAAAAGTAGTTCAATAAAAACAATGCCTTTCAAGTTATCTCCCAGGAAAATTCAATCATGAACATTCAACAAAGAGTTGAATGGTCATGGCTACTGACTTTTGGTCTCCCAAGCAGTCATCTTGATTAATTTTCTCCAAGGACACAGGACAATCATGGGGCTTATTGGTTATACATTTTAATAAAACTGCATTGATGAGAAAACAATCCAAGACATTTTCATAAAAGCCTTTTTTCTCCCCTTCCACCACAATGCTCCTACTCATTCTTTCAGAGTAGCAAGGACTAGCCTAAGAGAATTTCCTTGGGGGATTCTAAGCTATCTACCCTACAACCCTGATCTTGCCCTTTCATTTTTCTCCCCAAAGTCAAAGAACTTTGGAAATAAACACAATCTGATACCCTCAATGATTAAAAATGGCCATTCCCATGTTGTGCAAATTAACAAACACATGGTTCTTCAGGAAAAGATGAGAGAGATGCCAACACTGCCTTTAGAAGAATGTAGACCCGGATGGAAGATCTATCAAGAAACAACTGTGTCACATTTCGATCTTTAACAAAGTTTTCTATGATTCTGTAGCAGTAATGTTTCACTCACCCTTGTATATTTGATATCCCAGCAAATCTCAAAACCCACTGCCGTCAAGTCAATTCTAACACACAGTGAACCTCTACAGTAGTGGTTCTCAACCTGTGGGTCATACCTTTTTGGGGGTAGAACGACCCTTTCACAGGGTTGCCTGATTCATCACAGTAGCAAAATGACAGTCATAAAGTAGCAATGAAAATAATTTTATGGTTGGGGGGGGGGGTCACCACAACATGAGGAACTGTATTAAAGGGTCACGGCATTAGGAAGATTGAGAACCACTGCTCTATAGGATTCCCAAGATTGTATATCTTTAAAGGCGCACACAGCCTCTTCTTTCCCATAGAGCAGCTAGTTGGCTTGAACAACAGCCCAGCACCTCACCGGCAGCCCTACCAGGGCTCCTTGAATAAGAGATAAAACTGATTCTGTTTAAAAGATCATACTTTCAATAACTTTATCTTTCATGGCGGAGTGAAAGAAGCCATGCATTTTTCACATATTGTTTCTATGTCTGCACATCGTAGTTTGATAGACTACCACTTAGTTAGAATGTACTAACTGATAGTCACAGACAACCTACCTGAGATCAATTTAGGTATAACAAGAAATTGTAGACCAGGATCTTTGATGTAGGTAACACAGAAATGATGTGGATCACATAATTAATTTTCCATCTTGTACTTAACACAATCTCAGAAGTAGTACATCAAACAGAGCAGTCAGAAAGCACCGTGTGCCTGCGAGAGATTGTGCATTATTGACTGCTATGTAAGACACACGTGCACATGGGATCAGGCTGTCACCTTGAGAAACCTATGTTCTTCTTTGAGAAGTTGACAGTATGTTTCTTCTAAATCTGTAACCATGGAAGACAGAAGTAATTATGAATATAAATTTTCTGTGGCCCAAATCACAAAGTAGTTTTCAATGCAGTCTTGCATTTGCCAAAATACTTTTCTATTGTCGTTGTTATGAGAATTGCAAAGAGTAGACAACTGAAAACGAGAAGGTTGTTTTCATGATATATATGAATATGAGAGTTAATTTTTTTCCTTGTGAAATATCATTTGCCGAATAATTTAAGAGTTTTTATGTTTCTAGGTAGGAATATTCTAGAGTGGAAAAATAAAATCACAATGATGCATTTTATTGACAAAAATACAGTAAAGGGAAGTAGTCAGCTATTGTAGCTGTTATTGTAGTCTATTAAGCTGGTTCTAAGTCAATGTTCTGATCACAGTCACCAACGCGAGCTAACAACTATAAATTGGAGCCTGGATATATGAGATTATTATTATAATATTTTAATGAAGTTAAAAATAATTTTTACCCAAATGCTAAGTTAAACATGTTGTATTTGTTTTCTGTATCCAAGACTGTAGTTCATTTATTTATTTTTCCCTTTGTCAATTATAGGTCTATGCACAGAACACTTTACAATACATGTAAAGGCATATTCTATTTTCCATATGTACAACCTTAACCTAAAGTTACTTGCAGGGGTCATATTTTGTTAACTCAGGTGCTGGAACATACTTTTATTAAATAGTGATATATGAAATAAAGAAGATTAATATTAAACTTGCATGAATATGAGATACTGAATGAGATGATCTCTAGAGAATCTTTGCAATTCTAAGATTTATACCAGCTTATTAGACATTTCTAATAGAAAGAAATTAAATTTGACTATTCCATTTTAAATAATGATGATTTTCAAAATATAAAGTGTTAGCCTTTATTATCAACCATCAGCTGATAATGAGCTTTAAATTATTTTCTAGCACTAGAGATGAGTCTCAAATGTAGTCCAGTCTCTGCCCTTGTCCTCTTAGGCACAAACAGCATGAACATGTGTAGAAATACATTGGTTAACAAACATTTTTTTTTAAATTTTAGGTTCAATAGACCCCCAACAAGAATGTAATGTTTATCTGAACACAATATGGTGTGCTTCTCTAGACACAGAAACCTTGACTGTCTTAGCCAATGCTGACTGCCGGAATGGAATAGGCATCTTATACCACAAAACCCGTGAACACCGTTCAGAAATGCTTGTGCTGCGTTAATATGAGTCATCATTAAGAGATGTGTACTTGTGTGTATGCACACATATTTCTACTCAATGTGTAGACATTCATGCAAGGACCCACTCTCCTACCAAGAACAGAATTTAAAATTGCCCATTCTAAAAATTTAAATGATAGTCTAAAAATGTTGGGCCCTAACTTTGGCCTTGGGAGATCATAAGACACAAGGCTTCAAGATCCTTCCACAATTCGACAGTTGGTATTTTTATTCTATTTCTGGGCCCTTTTAAGATTTTTCATTTATTTTTAAGGTCAAGATCAAGAAGCTTGTAAGGTTGTCAGAAACATTGTTAAGACTGACTGTTGAATGTCCAAGGATAAAAGTTTTTCAACTTTGGTTCTTGAAAAGACAGGAGTAGAGTCCTCTCCACCCATGGAAGGAGAAAAAAAAACAAAAACAAAAATAGATCAATATCCATACTTGGAATACCGGTAAATGCTTTTGAAAACAGTGAGCCTGGAAAAATGAAATAACAAATAAGGCTCATATCAGGAATTAAGTCCAGCTGCCTACTGGGTTTGAGAGCATATGCCATAACCCCTATTTCACAGTCTAATGGTATCTCTGCGAGACTTCACATGAGAGATGGGTCAAGCCCAGAGATGGCAACTGCAGAAAAGAAAAACTGCGAAGTCAAAATGAGCAGTTATCAATATCAGAGCATTCATTGATACCAGATAAATATAAAACTTGTATAAGAAGCTGATAAAGTTTTAAAATAAGTATTTTTAAGGTGGTCAAATAAATGAATGCATCTTAGCCTTTTTTTCTATTGAGGTTTTCTTCAGTTTTACGTTGTTATAGTTATTTGATTTATTGTTGGTGGTGGTAGTTTAATGATATTTGGTATTTGAAATCCAAGACAGGTAAACCTATAGAAACAGTTACTGGACCCTTGTGGGTTTGGCAAGAGAAGATAGGGAGAAATTGGGAGCTAATAATGATGGGTATGAGAACAAAGAAAATGCTCTGAAACTAATTGTGATGATGATTATATAACTCTTTTTTATGAGATTGAACTACTGAATCTTATGCTAGGTGGGCTATATCCCAATAAAACTGTTAAAAATAATACAATAAAATATTTTAAATATTTTAAAATAATATAATAAAATAAAAAGATATTTAAGTCAATATATGAAATAAAAATAGGTATCTGAAAATACAAGACAGGTATCTGAAAAGACAAGATAAGACAAAACAATAATTTATAAATTATCAAAGGTTCATGAGGGAGGGGGACCGGGGAGGGAGGGGAAAAATGAGGACCTGATGCTAGGGGCTTAAGTGGAGAGCAAATGTTTTGAGAATGTTAAGGGCAATGAATGTACAAATGCACTTTACACAATTGATGTATGTATGAATTGTGATAAGAGTTGTATGAGCCCCTAATAAAACGATTAAAAAATAAAAGTTAAAAATTAATAAATAGAATATAGAGTTGAATACTTTTCCAACACAATAGCATAGAAAGACAAATAAATATGTGTGCATATGTGTGTGTATATATACATGCACATCATATATATACATACATACATATGTATATATACATATATACATCATATATATATATATATAGAGAGAGAGAGTGTGTGTGTAAAAAAGATAAAGGGTAAATCAAGACTCTCTAAATTTCAAATAAATAAAATTAATTTCATAAATCAATATAATTAGAGTAATTTTAAAGAAGTATTCAAGATTGAAGAAATCAGAGTTTTATAATAAGAATTCTATTGAAAAGTAAGCAAATATTTTAATATGAAGGTATAGCAATACACATGGTGGTGTAAACTTTAGAACCTCAAAGTCCAAGAGAAAATCTTAGAAGTTTCCATAAAAAAACTACACATGACTCACTCTCACTCTCTCACTCACTCACTCTCACTCACTCTCTCACTCTCTCACTCTCTCACTCACTCTCTCACTCTCACTCACTCACTGACTCACTCACTCACTCACTCTCATTCACTCTCTTACTCTCACACACAAAAAAAAGAAAACAAAAAAACTACACATAACAGAGAAAATGACAGGGAAATTTACAAGCAACACTGGAATTTCACACCTAGCTATACTATCTTTCAAAATATACATTAACACACCAAAATTGTAGACACACCAAAATTAATAGATGATTTACTCAAAGGGCTTTATTAAATATATTCAATATATACTTCTGACAAATAATATTTTAAAAAAATCTATAAGAAAGTTTTGGATTGGGTAGTGAGAAAGTAAAGAACACAAAATGATTTAAAACATCACAATTTATGTTCATATTGACTGTTATAAAATTCATTTGGGCACAATTTAAATTAAGTTATGACCATAAAGTCAAAGGTAGTAGACTCTTGGTAGGTAATTAAATTGTGTTAAATTTATTCTAACATTGATTTAGAATAAAGAACAGACTAAATAGCTACAGATTTATTTTAGAAGAAAATCTTATAAATGTGCTTAAAAATGAATGATATTCTACCATAAGTAAAAGTCTGACTATAGCTTATTTTTCATAGGGTAAAAATACTCCAATATTATATGTCAATCTTATGCTCCCAATTTGTAGCTAAACTACTGGTTTCATCCTTTTCCTCAGTCCTTCTTCCGTGGATGGCCCTGATGAACTAACTGACCATTGGTGCTGGAGTTGATAATGAGGAGGATGTTGCTCTTGGAAAACTGATGTACGCAGAATAGCTAGCTGTACACAGCATCATAATTAAATAAATTCCACAGATTGTCATACTAATACTTCATGTATGAAAATTTAGAACCAAAATTTTAAAGAGTGTAGTTCACGTATAAGTACTTTTCTTGAATCAATCATTTCATTGTTTTGCTAAAGTGTATGTTAAAGCATATCAATTGCCTCTGATAAAATGAATAATACTCATTAAATAACTGAAAATGCAACACATAAATTCTGTTCCAACATAGGAAAAATATTTCATTAATATAACCAAAATTTGACCTGAAGAAGAAATTATGATGGTAACAACCATGAAATATAGTTGCTGAAATATATCAGTAAGCATAGGAAATGCAAATGGTACTTAGATATGCTCAGTGAATGCATAAATCCTTACATAAATATAGAGATTATTTGAATGTACTAAATAGATGAAGCTTCATGTTATTTGAACAAGACTTTCTGAGCAAAACCATGCTAAAATCTTAAAGATATTTACAAAAACAATTCCTATCAATACTAATCCAAAACAAAGAGGTAGCAGTATTAACATCAGACAAAATAAAATGTAAGGGAAATATCCAATAAGTTGAAGAGGGAAACTTCGTCTTAATGATGAAGAATTCATCCAAAAGTGTACCAGCAGTTAGGAAGTCTATTCACCTACCAAAAAAAGAGAAAGAACGACAGAAAGGACTATAATTTCAGGCACATAATACAATGTCTTTTCGTCCCTCTCCTGGCTTGGATAACTCATGGTCCTAGAGAAGTAACCAACATGCTGTAGCATCAGTCCACGTGACTTATAGATCGCAGGAGTGTGGGTCCTGGAATTAGGAGAGAAAATATTTTCAGCCTGATCTTTATGAATGACGACTCTGTTTCCAATATAGGATCTGGATATGGTGGAGTTTAAAAGAGAGAGAAAGAGAAGGAGTGAATGGGAAAGAAGGAGAGAGAGAGATTCATTGGTTGATTATCCAGTCAATGGAAAACACATTTTTCATGAAGTTTATTAAACATGCTGTTCTACCCCCGTGCTAATGCATCCTCCCTAAAAGGTGAATGTATTCCTGCTGAAGAGAACAGTGAGGTGGAGAGTTAGGGGATGTCTGGCTTGGGAAAGCATGAAATATTTAATCAGGGCATGCTTGGTATTGGACACAACCCATAACACCGTTGGCCTTGCCAGATGTTCATTTCCCTTTCCTTGCCCTCCTCTCCATATGAGCTGCGCCCGGTCAAAGGTGCCTTCTGAATGCAGGCTCTGAGGCATGAGCTGGACTGTCATCCCCGGTGAAATACATGCAGAATGTATGCTTGGCCTCCTTCCATTGAAGTTCAAGGCCTCTGCTAAAACAACATTGCCCAGACCAATTTCAAAATCCTTTTAAGTTTGCTTTATAAACGACTGTATCAAAGAAAAATAGACAACTCAGCTGAAAATGAAATCAAAGCTGGCCTGGAACATAGACGCGGACTGGGAGGGTCAAGCTGATATTAAGGCAGCAGATGAGGTGGGTCTCTGGAGACAGGAGGTGGGCATCTCTGTTTGGGGGGCTGGATGCCCATGTTTGGAATGCACAGCTCTTCCTCCTGACTGCCTTCAGACATCCAGACTTGCAAATGTGTGCCCTGGTGATCTCCGGACAACAAGTGTCCCCAAGGTAACACGACTTCAGAGAAAGGGAACGCACGGACACTGTGAAAACCCCAAGCAGCCCACCTCAGCACGGATGGAAATTACTTTACCAACATGCTCCACTTCCCAGATAAGGAATCAAATTCAGAAGGACAAAGTGACTGGTTCGAAAATCCTCAAACTGGTTAGTAGCAGACCTCGGACAGGAACTCTTATAAACTCTTAGAATCTCTTGTAAGTTGGCTGATAGAACCTTCCACCTCACCAGCATGCCCAGCGTGGAGACATTGGCTGATCCTCAGGTCCTAAGTCGGCAGTGATAGGACTAGACACATTTGCTGCACAAGCTGGCTCACGTTCTTGTCTAGCACACCCAGAGACAAAGCCAAGAGCGAGCATATCCTAAGATTAAGTGTCCCATCTGTATATAAATCATTATGTCAGTAAGGCAGTTATCAAGCGAGTGACTTCAGTTTGGAAATAAACTCTTTTGGACTTTATAACCAGCTTCAACAATTGATTCAAAAGACCCTTGATAGCTTTTAAGAGTTAAACCATGCTTCAAAAGTCCCTAATATGCAAACAGAAAAACAGTTCAGGCATTGGGACATTTTGTCTCTGGGTTTAGGTTCTCTGTGAATAGTGAGCTATTTAGCAAGAAAGTCCTTAAATGCTTATAGGCTTCACATTCACTACTGCGATGCAAGCCAGACGTAGAGCCAAGTCAGCAAAATAATGATTACCACAAATGGGCGTGCTAAGTTGGGTGGTTAGCAATTTATCCAAATTAAGAGTTGGGGCTTTATCGTAATCACTAGAGAAGCATGCCATTCACAGAATCATTTATTTTCATATGTGATGCTCATCCTAATTTCTGAGTTTACCACCATCCCCTTCCAAAATATAAACATACGTCTACTCATGGTTTACACAGAGTGTTCGCTCCAGTTTCAAGGTAAATATGTAGTAGCGAAGTTGATTCTTTTTTCTTTCAAGAAATCCTCCAAATTTGGAATTTTTCATTTAGCTCTTAACAGTCCTTGGGAATTCCACCTTCTTAGTATTTTCATATTTGGTATCAGGGAAAATGATAGCATGCTCAGTAAAATATTTTTTTTCAAAAGAGGAAACAAAGGGGAAAATTCACATGACAGGAATGAGGTAAACCTAAGGGCTTGTACACTACTCTGCGAAGAACAATGGTTGGGAGATATTACCAGTATGAAAGCCGAATGGACAGAGGGAGCGGTCCAGAGCCAGAGAGGGAGTCGGATAGCCACAGATGTGTGTCTAGTGGGGAGGGCAGGGGCGCTACAGGAGTTGAGGTCTATAGTGAAAAGATAGAGCCAATCTACAGTGACCCAACAGAGAGAGAGCACTAAGGAAGAGACACCTGCCTCATGTCTTGTCTTGTCTTTTCTTGTCTTCAGGTCTCTGGCTGGCACTAGCCACTGATCTAAACCACCTGTCAGCCAGACTGTGGGAACACCCTGATGTCTTTACATCTCAGCCTTCTTTGCCCAAGCAATATGGAGAGAGAATCCAGGAGGCTCAAGGAAAACATGTAGTGCATAGCTATGGTTTTTATTCCTTTGAGTCCCTGCAAGTTCTTTGACTCTTGCATTAGAATTGGTGTCCCTAGTAAATCATAGAATCACTTCTCCTACAAGTCATTCGAAACCAAGAAAAAAAAATCAGTGATATTTTTAGCAGTGGAGCCTACAAGAAACCAGATTAGGTGCATCCAAAACACGCTTTTTTCTCTTTTTTTTTTTGTACTTTTCATTTCTTTTTACCTAATTTTCTTGTTTTGTTTTTTTTCTCAGCCGTCTTAAGGGAGCCCCAGGGAAGCCACGGGTAAAGCCCTTGGTCAGTGACTGAAACTTGCCAGCCTCGTCACAGAGGAAAGAGCTGGTGGTCTGCTTCTGCAAAGACGCCAGCTTTGGAGCCCTCCGGAGCAGTTCTACCCTGTCCTGCAGAGTCCTGGTGAGGAAATAGTGACTGAATGACACTGGATTTGTGTAGGATGGGTAAACCTTATTCAATTAGGGACTGCAAGGTCCCACACCCTTGTGCCCATCAGTCCTTCTCATGAAGGAACATGGCGGAATGCTGGATATGTTATCAGGAGCCAAAGAAGAAAACCCATGCTTTTTCCATGAAAGAGCCATACACGTTCTTGGGTTTCTGTAAGATCAACATCAATAAGTGAAAGGCAGATTTGACTCCGAGAAGACAGTCAATTTACCGAAAGGGAAACTAACCTGCAGAGGGGGGTGAGGGAATGGGGAAGAATTGAGGAGTGAGAAGTATATCACAGCGCCAAGGTATGGGGCAGAAGGGGAAATGAGTGTTGTTAACACTGTTAGTCAGCAGAGGGGACAAAGAGAGAGTCAGCAGGCCCGTGAGCTAAGGTTCGTGATGCATGATGCGTGTTATGATACCACAACTGCCTCTTGAGCTGCCTTTCTGTGGAACTACTTCTTAGGTACCACCAAATATTGAATTTTGTCTGCTGTTGATGTGTTTTCTGGAATTTTGTGGGATCTACTGGAATCAGCTTCAACAACAGTTTATATACTCATCTACTCAGAATGCTAAAGACCAGATTGTCTCCAGTACAGACCCTCTGTGAGCAAGGAGACACAGAGGGGGAGCCACTCACCATGCAAGGAGGTGCCTGGTAAGCTAATGAATGGAAATGACATCATTTCCAAGTGGGTTGCTCCTTTCACAAAAATAGTGCAAGGGAATTAAATGTTTCTTTAAATCTCCTTTTTCTTCTCTTTTGTTTTTTAAAGACCATTTTATTGGGGGCTCTTACAGATCTTATAACAATCCATACATGAATTGAATCAAACATAATTGTACATTTCTTGCCACCATCAGTTTCTAAACATTTATTTTCTATTTGAACCCTTGGTATCAGCCCCTTTTTTTCTCTGCATTCCCCAACTCCCACCCACTGTCTCCCTTCACTCATGTTTCTGTCGTTCATCCCCCTGGGGGGAGGGGGGAATTAATGCATCGATCATGTGATCAATTTCCCCTTCCTTCCTGCTTCCTCCACCTCCCCCCAACCCTCCTGGTATTGCTACTCCCATTACTGTTCCTGAGGGGTTTATCAGACCTGGATTCTGTGTGACATGAACTCTTATATATACCAGTGTACATGATCTGGTCTTGCCAGAACTGAAAGGCAGGACTGGAGTCATGATAGTGGGGGGCAAGAGAGGAGGAAGCCTCAAAGAACCAGAGGAATCTTGTGTGTTTTATTGGTGCTATACTGCACCCTGGTTGATTCATCCCTTCTTTGTGACTCTTCTGTGAGAGGATGTCCTATTGTCTACAGATGGGTTTTGGGTCTCTACTCTGACCTCCCTCATTCTCAGCAATATGCTTTTTGTTTTGTTTTGTTTTGGGTCTTCTGATGCCTGTTACCTAATCCCGGCAACACTTCATGATCACGCAGGTTGACGTGCTTCATCCATGTGGGATTGTTGCTTCTCTGTTAAATGGTCACTTGTTTAAAAACAAGCCTTTCAGACCCCAGATGCTATATCTTTTGATAGCCAGGCACCATCTGCTTTCTTCAACACATTTGCTTCTGCATCCATTTTGTCTTGAGCGATTGTCAGGAGGGTGAGCATCATGGGATGCGAGGTTGTTAGAACAAAGTATCCTTGCGTTGAGGGAGGGCTTGAGCAGAGGTCCAAAGTCCATCCACTTCCTCAATGTATTGCCATATTAACATATGTACATAGACCAATACCACTACTTTTTATGAATTAATGTATTTACCTAAATGCACATCTATGCTTATACCTTATTGAATTTTCTTTTTCATTTCAGTGGGTAATTATCATAGACAGGTCAACTTGTCTATCTCGGATTCTCTCTATTTCCAGGTTAGAGCAGAGTAGCGCTCAATTTGAATGGCAACGTTCAAGTTTTAATGAAAATCTTTGTATGAATAAAACTATATATATATATATATACACATATACATAATTTCTCATATTCAATAAGGAAATAAGAAGACATATTATGTTTGTCTTCCTTATAAAATGGGGCCAGTCAGTTCAGAAGAAAATCATTCATGCAAATATAGGAAATCTGGGTTATAATTTGTACTTTGTCACTACTTTCTCTATAAATTGGTGAAAGTTCATCTATTTCTCAGGCCAATTCAAATGTTTTTCATTTGTAAAGTAAAAGGATAAACAAGTTAGTAGATAGACTCATACTCATTACTAGGTCTTGTAATTAAATTTCATATTTTTTAAAACCATGAGACCTGGTTTTTAAACACAATTAAACACAATCAAACACAATTAAAATTTCATGAACCGCAGAAGGCAAATTAGACAACTTGAACCTCATACAAATTAAATGCTTATGCTCATCAAAAAACACTCAAACCCCACTGCAGTCAATAGGTGCCATCCAGTTTATAGGTGACCCTATAAAACAGGGTAGAACTGCCCCAGTGGGTTTCTGTGACTGTAACTTTTTATGGAGTAGAAAGCCTTTTCTTTCCCCTAACTCATGGTCCCCAACCATGAAAAAACTTTATCAAAAGAGCAAAAAGATGACCTATACCCTGGAAAACATATTTGGGAATGCCACATACATCAAGGATCATACATGGACATATATGTGTAAATACATGTGTATGTATATGTATATATATAATTTAAAAACGCAACCAAAAAAGACCCCCCAAAAATTGAAAAGTAGACGAGACATAAAGTTTATGTGACAAGAAGATGCTTTACTAAAGAAGGTGTTCACGTAGCCCGCAGACAGTCACATAAACACATCTTACGAGTATGGACCGTTGTGGGTGATAAGGGCCATCAAGATAGTCCCTACTCATGTGACCCCGTGTGCATGAGAATGAAACACCATCCGGTCCTGTCTTATGCTCACATTTGTTTGTATGTTTGACCCCATTGCTGCAGCCACTGTGGCAATCCATCTTGCCAAACGTCTCCCTCTTTTTCCAGTCCTCAGCTCTGCCAAGCAAGCATGGTGTCCTTTTGTGGGGACTCTTCTCTCCTGCTAGTGTGTCCAGTAGATGTCAGAGAAGTTCTCACCACTCTTGCTTCGAAGGCGCATTCTGGCTGTACTTCTTCCATTACAGGTTTATTTGCCCTTTTGGAAGTCTGGGGTCCTTTCTGTATTCTTTGCCAGCACCACCATCTACGTGCATCACTTCTTCTCCAGTCTTCCTTATTCAATGTCCAACTTTCACATGCAGATGAGGTGATTGGAAATAGCATGGCTTAGTTCAGGTGAACTTTAAACCTCACGGTATCACCCTCGCTCTGACCCACTTTATAGGGATCTTATGCAGCCGAGTCATCCAATGCAATGTGTCGTTTGATCACGGGATTGCTGCTTCCACGAGCATTGATTATAGATTCTAGCAAGATGAAGTCCTTGGCAACTTAAATTTTGTCTCTATTGATCATGTTGTTACCTATTAGTCCAGTTGTGAGACTGTTTCCCCTTTAACACTGAGTTGCAATGCACACTGAAGGCTGCAATCCTGGACTGTCATCAAGTGCTTCATGCCCTCCTCGTTTTCAGCAAGTACTGTTGCGTCATTTGCTTATTGTGAATTGTTCAACCTTCTTCCAATCCTGTTGCCACATTCTTCTTCATATAATCCAGCTTCTCCATTGTTTGCTCAGCACACAGATTGAACAAAGTGGTGAGATGTTACGACCCTGACACACACCGTTCTTGATTGTCAACCATGCACGGTCCCCTTGTTTCATTCGCACAACTGCCTCTTGATTCGTGTACAGTTTCCCATGAGCAAGATGATGTGCTCTGGGCTTCTTGTCCTTCTCAGGGTTATCCATAGTTTATTATGAGACCCACAGTCAAATACCCTGGCATTGTCACCAAAACCAAGGTGAACATCTTTCTGAGAGTCTCTGCTTTCAGCCAACTTGCATCTGATATCAGAAATGATACCCCTCGTTTCACCTCCTCTCCTGAATTTGGCCTGAATTCACAGGCAGCCGCTCTGTCAATGTACTGCTGTTTCCATCATTGGATTATCTTACATGTAACATTAATGATGTCTTTCTCTAATTTTTATATTCTGTTGAGTCACTTTTCTTTGGAATGGGTACAAATATGTATCTGTTCCAGTCAGTTTGCCAAGCAGCTATCTTGAAAACTTTTGAACCCCCCAGACAGTATGCACTGAGTTCTGATGTAGAATCAAAGTTTTCACAGCTAGAAAACCAACCTGTAGGTGTTTGATTATGTCAAAGAAGTAGTGGTATAGTGCTTAGGCATCAGGCTGTGACCCACAGAGTCAGCAGTTCGCATCAACCAGCAGGTTCATAGGAGACAGACTGGGCTTTCTACTTCCCTAAACAGTGAGAGTCTCAGAAACCCACAGGGGGTTGCTATGAATCAGAATTCACTCAACAGCAGTGAATTTTTTAAAGAAGTATGCATACAATGCCCCAATATGAAGAAATATGTCTGTACACACAAACATATAAATACATATATAGATGCATCTACATATGTACACATGCACCGTATATACTC
This sequence comes from Echinops telfairi, assembly GCF_000313985.2. NCBI lineage: Eukaryota > Metazoa > Chordata > Mammalia > Afrosoricida > Tenrecidae > Echinops > Echinops telfairi. The sequence continues at coordinate 12,983,799 of NW_022106471.1, forward strand.
GTCTATAAGCCATGTTTTTCAGCACATTTTTAATACAGCTTTTGTGGTAAAGTTAGGTGTCTTGGCTGATATTTGGGTAGGTTTATAGTCCAGTATATAGGGCATATAAATATACATACCTATATACATACATATGTAACTACATATATATCTTGATTGTTCTTACAAAATTACCTATGTCATAGTATTTGCCAAACATTGTCCTTTTTTATGTACATCTGAGTGACATCATTTACCTTGGTCAAGCTGTGGACACTTCACCCACATTCAATGTCACCTTTCTCGTCATCAAAAATAGCCAGTGTCGACTCTCCAGCAAGTGACTCCTCCTCTGTCTCCTTCATCGAGTTCCCATAACTACCAATGAGATTGGCTTTCTATGTGATTATCTATTCCTGTCTTCTTCTAGAGGAAGGATTACTCACTCCATACCAGTGCTTGTGGCTGTTTTGTTTTGTTAAACCACTGCCAGCTTAACAGGAGCAAATGGCATCTCATGGTAGCTGTGATTTGCATTTCTCTAATGATCAATGGTAGACATGTGATGGCTTGTCTGTCTCTGTCATTTTGTAGTACTGTGGTAGTGTGTATGTTGCTGGGATACTGGAAACTATTTCCCTGGTAACTTTAAATATCATATGAGCACTCAAAGTGAACAGGCTTCAGCAGAGCTTCCAGACTAAGAACAGACAATGGAGAAGGGATAGGCTTTTCACTTCGGGGGAATTTAGTCACTGAAAACATACACACTATGAATGGTGTGTTCGACAGGGTTCTCTAGAGAAATAAAACCAGGGCATTTGTCATAATAGATAGCTAACTAGGTGGATAGATAGATAGATGATAGATAGATAGATAGATAGATAGATAGATAGATAGATAGATAGATAGATAGATAGAGAAAGAGAGAGATGGGTGCATGGGTGGATGGGTGGGTGGATGGATGGATGGATGGATGGATGGATAGATAAAGCAGGAAGAACTATAACAGCTAATTAGTTCACACAGTAGTATAGTGGGCTCAGTTCAACTCATTTCCAGGGAACAGTTAATATATTGAAAGTCTTTCAACTCAGAAGGGCTGCTGGGTCCAAGGTCAAGGAAGCAGACAGCTGAGTCTTCCCTAGGGCAATGGAGGCAGTCCAGCCACAGGCAGCAAACAGCAGGACAGGTCACCAACAGTCAGCAAGAGGACAGGATCCGACAGCCCCAAGCTCAAGTGATGTATACACCATCAGCGTGGTGAAGCAGGTCTGGAGGGAACCTCAAGCTCTAGGGACGTGATCCATGGGTTGGCAGTCCCACAGGTAATGTAGCTGGTTTGATCACCAGAGAGCAAGGAGAGGGAGGCATGGCTTGCGGAGCAATTTATCTCTTTGCCCTCCAATCAAACTGTGACCTTATTAAACCCACATGTTTCTATTGGCCAGGTTGGCACAATAAACCAACCTATCACAGATAGTATCAAAATATTGTTAGATACAAGCAGTATATTCTTGTCCTGGCACAAAAAAAAACAGGCAAAGCGAAGACTCAGAAAAGGAGCTGATTCACTGGACCAACAGCCTACTGGAACCTGGGCTCCCTGATACCAGAAGAACTGTGTGGGGTCTGGGTATCATCACGGCTCTGTCTGATCAGAGTCAGGATAGATTGATCCTGATGGAAAGGGAGGGAAATAGGGGAGGAGAACTCAAATTCTAAGGAAGTCCAGACTGACTGGGACTAGAGGACTAGGCAGGACAATCATCCGGAGAGACATTTAACACCTTGAACAAAAACCATCCCCTGATGGTACGGCTTGGTTAAGTAACAGTTTGGCTCATAACATGAATAATATCAACTATGAATACTGTGCTCCTCTAAAAAATAATCCACATTAGATCAAGTAATCAACACGCTCTCTAACACAAGGGTGAGATGGCTAAGACTTTTACAGGTTATGTTCCCAATGTGTTTTATTATATTCATAAACCTGAACAAATACGTATGTGCACACACACAAACAATTATGCATATAGATACACCCACATATGCACACACATATATGAGGGGGTACCCTAAAAATAACCCCCCAAAAAACCCCAAAACAAGCTCTTCTGGGCGGAGCTTTCGTGGAAGGCATTTTTCTCGAGAGGCATCTCACACTGAGACCACGAGGCAGAGTGCAGTGCTTCTCTGCCAATCACACAAAGCACAGGGCCAGGGGCGAGGTGGCTGAGAGGCTGTGGACAAGACAGAGGTAGGACTCAAGGCAGGACTTGGAGGAAGAGCTGCTCCGACCCAAAAATCCCAAAATACACTCCATCACTTTGCTGATTCTGACATGTAAACGTCCCTATTGAACCCCCGAATCCTGAGTGCTGTCTGTGAGTTCTGTGTAGCTATTTCAGGGGGTTGTGGAACCCAGCAGAGAAGTAGAGGGTCATGGGAGGAATAGTTGGTGTCAGAATAGGGTATCAAATGGAGGTGGTACCTCTGTCTGCTGGCAATCGGCCTGTGTTGATTTGGATGAAGTCTCTCCTACATAGTGAAAGGAAGTCAGCCATGGTCCCAGGCCATTTCCTCAGCCAGAAACAGAATTCTGATGGAAGCAAAGTTCTAGGTGAGGGCGCTGCATTAATAATGCGAAACAAGTGCGGAGTGCCAGCCCTGCTTTCTCGCCCACTACAAATGAAGAGAAGAAGTGAGCGTGGCCTTCAAGTACTAATGACTAGTAATGTCTGGCTGGATACTCTAGAGGGGAAACCCAGTAAAGCTTCAAATCGACAAACAACTAGATGTTTGTTTATGGTTATAAGCTGCCTCCTACAGCTATGGAGACTGACAAGTCCCAAACCCACAGGCAAGGCATCAGGCTGAGGCTCCTCCCTACTCACAGTCATCGATGCTGAGGAACATAAAATGGGAAAATCAGGTAGCAGTCTGCGGACTCACATCTCAGTACCAGAGATCTGACTATGACAAAGCAGTTGCAGGATTAAGAGTAAATTAGCACTCATCCGTGCATAATGGCTGCTGGCCATCTCTTCTGGGAAACTTTCTTTGCACGGATTGCACAATGGGAATAACTTCACGGATTAGTCAAGTCGACCCATAATATGAACCACAGCAGTTAACCCCTTGCCAACTTGACACAGATGCAAATCAACTTAAGTCAATCATCACACTAAATAAAGACAAGCATAAAGTCACACTTAACACCCAACAGAATACCACGAATATGGGGCGTACAATAAAAAGTGAAAAGGCTCGCTTATGTACTGTAATATGAAATAGGGTAAGGGAGGGTAAAATAGTCTCTCTTTCTCACACACACACCACACCCCAAGAGAGGAAGCAAAACTAGTATCAATCTCAGGCCTCAGTTCTGCAATCAATCACATGATTGTAGCTGATGTTTAGAGCTACCTTCTTCTATCACTCATTTCATGTTCATCTTCCATTGAGAAAGAACCTAGCTGGTTGCAGTCCTTTGCCTGGTGGGGTAGACCAAACCTTCATCCGGAATGTTCTGGGCTACCAGTAGTCCTATCAACATTGCTGCAGTTTTCCATTTACATTCATCACAAGCTTGATAATGAGAGGCGCTATGAAGCATTCTTATTCTTTTCTTCTTTTTCTACGTATTTTATTATATTCATATACCTAAACAAATATGCACGTGCATATTCTTCTTTACCTCTCAATTTGATTTTCCCTTGGTTTGCAGGATCAGCCCGATAATAAACTATGGTAACCCTTTCCTTTGCTGGTTGTTTAGAGGCATGCGGACCCCAAGTTGGTCAGGCTGCATGCTTAAATTCAGGGTCATTGGAAACAGCGTTGTGTGTTTGCAGATCCGTCCTTCCCCTTCAGAAGTCAGACGTCCATTAGAACAAGAAGAAACCTTTTGTTAGTCAGCCGCGAGGGGTAGCAGTGAGTGAGTCCCGCCCCTTGATTATTGTTCCACCAATGAATACTGACGATAGGGAAAAGCACACACTATATTGGACACTGGTTTAGAGCATATACAGCTTCCTGATTCATTGACTCAAGCCTGCAGTGTACTGCCACCTGGATAGCACTATAATTCTCTCTTTAGAAAATGATTGCATTATTCCATAAAGCCAGTTGCTTCAGGATTATAGGGAACATGGAAAGGCCAGTGAATTCCAGAGCTTAGACCTACATTCATACTTCATTTGATGTGAAGTGAGTATTTTAATCCCAGGAATGCTGTATAGGGTACCATGATTGTGAATAAGGCATTCTGTAACTCTACACATGATAGTTTGGGTAGAAGCATGGCTTGTAGGGAAGACACATTTGTATCCAGAGAATGTGTCTCTCCTAGAAAGGACAAAATACTGTTCTTTCCATGATAGATGTACAATTTTCTGATTGATCACTTTGAAGAACCTTGCCACATGGGGACTCATGGCTGATCTCTCCTACTGGAAGGTGGACCATTTAGCAGTGGCAGTAGTCTAGATGGCCTTGGTGATTGCAGGTCCACCACGCTGCTGAACCTATGTCTAGCATTCAGATCTGCCTTCATGGCAGCTTTGCTCGAGAATTCACGGGGCAATGATTGCAATGACTGGGAAAAGAGGAAATATAGTTTCCAAAGAATACATCATCCTACCCAGTTGATTGTTAAAATATTTTTGTTTGTTTGTTTTTTGTAGTTGCCAAACTTTGGTGAGCAATCATGTGAAATATAAAAGTCTTTACTTCTTTGAACCATTTAGAAAGATCTATCCCCATACCTCTTCCCCAAATTTCCTGTTCACCAATTCTCCAATAATGTTCTCTGCAAGTCCCTGACCATTAACAATACCATTGGTCACAGTTCATGAATCTGTAGATACTTGCAAAGCGGATAATTTCATTTGTTTGAGAATGCAAATATCTAAAAAAAAAGTCTGGAGTCAATGATGCTTCTTTCTTATGGTCTAATCAGCACAGAGTCATGGACCTATGTCACATGCTGTGGGAGGGGAAGGTGAGCGTGGCATCTCCGTGTGGCATAGGGTTGGAGAGTGGAGGTAATTCTGAGGTAGGACAGTACATGCATATTGCTGACCTTCCTAGCTGAAACTGCTTCTGTTATCCATCAAAACAAGTATGGAACAAGAGGCATTATCCAGATTAAATGAGGCATACCAGGTACTAGAAATTTAATTTGCTTGAGCAATGAAGCCACATATGGAAAAGAAAGGGTAGTTACATTTATGATAATGTATTGCCATTCTCCAATATCCATTTGTTTTATTGTTATTGTTATTGGTGTTTTTTTCCCTTTTTTCCACAGACCAAATAGATGAGTTGAGTGACAATGTGGTGGAAATCATTCATTCTCCTTCCTATGAATTTTTGGTGGTGGCATAAAAGTCTGTAGCCCTCAGGAATGCAGTACTGCTCTTTGTTTACTTTTTATCAAGAAAGGGTTAATTATAATGACTTTCACTTGGTCTTTCATGATATCCCTATTCCACGTGTTAGGGAACCAACGTGTGGCAATTACCAGTAACGGAGTATGTCTATTCCAATGATATATTCTGGAATTGGGGAAATCATTACAGGGTGGTTTGGGGGACCCGCCATACTTACCGTGAGACAATCTTAACTAAGACCCCTATGCTTCCCACTCAGACTGGTGAGTCACATATATTTTGGTCCTATAAACTGACTTAAGTCTAGGAATTGACAGAGAGCTAGAATCTCTGTTCAGTCCATTTCAGATAGATTACTATTCACTTAAATCAGGATGTTCCTACTTATACAAGTCAGGTAAATATTTAGGATACTCCCCATCTATTTCACACCTAGGAACACCATAACTCAGTAGACAATTCCATAAGTGCATGCAAATCATATCATTCTGTTTATTGTTTTGAAGATGCTCTGATAATCCTGTCTGCCTGTCTTTGGTGATGAAGTGATGGTAGTTGTCCCTTACCATTCACAATCAGCACCATTGTCATCAGGTGTCTTAATTCATTTTAGGCCATTTCCTCTTAATTAAAAGACCATATTATATCAATCGCCAAAGACAGTGGGGATTCTTTCACTAATTTATTCCTCACTGTATGTTAAAAAATATGTGCTATGGGCACGCCATGTATTACTTTGTGGATCTGACCCAATAAGTGCACTCTATAATGTCTATGCAGATGTCAAGTCTTCGATGTCTTCTTCTAAAGTATACCAATGTAGACCTGGCATTTCAACTTGATTTACTGTAGGATACCATTAAATCCATGTTGTTTCCATGGAGCAACCAAAATAAACTATGAGATCCTTTTCTAATCGTTCAGGCAGAAACATTGAATGACTTGTGCTTGTCATTATCAGACACCATCTGTTTAGTCAGGACTTGAAGCAATTTTGTGTACAATAGACCAAATTTTCAGGTACAGTGACTGTATATAACTTCCATCTCCTTTTATTGCCCACAGGATCCTGCAGTATTGAAACTTGAGTCTTGAAGATTTTCTTAAATTGTTTTAGATTGAGAAATGTCAAGTGTGTTCTTTCTGGTTTTCGCATATTTTACTACATTTAGCAAACATCAGTTTGACAAAAGAGGCTACTCTGATTTGAAATGACAATGTATAATGCCAGCTGAGGAGAGTTATATTAACAAGTGTGATTTCTTTTCGAAATTTGTGTACTGTGAATTTTCAATTGTGAAATATTGCAGTGGTTTGTTTTTTCCTATAATCAATAAACATACATTTAAGGGGAGAATATTGAAAGTAAAGTTTGGCACTAAAATATTTTTCTGTCTTGAAAATACCTTGATTAAATCACATCCTAAAAACACTTTGTTTTGCTTTTTATATTATCTGCTAGGGTCCTGAAAACTATTCTTATGCACTTTTATTGACTTTCTTGAAAATAGATATTTCAGTTGTGTTCTCCATCTTTCCTTCTTGTTGGAAGTTCTTGCTAATATTGTTTTAAATCTATATTAACTAAAGCTATTTCTTTTTAATTTGCTAGCTATATAAATAGGCATGTATATGGATTAATAATTTGATTAATAAATATACATGTATACACACAGACCTATCAAGAAGGCAATATAAGGAAACAAGCATAAAACAAACACCTTAGCTACTACCTCCAAATTCACAGCCTCCATTAGAATAAGATTCACCAAACTATCAAACTAGAAACCAAAATGAGAGAAAACAGTGCTCATGCCTCTGAGAAGGTATATGTAGTTCCCAGGTTTTGAACAAGATCCATTGCTAATTGTGTCTCTAAGTCTTTAGGTGTAATTTTTATGTAAAATACATCTGAATGGGTACATATGGTTCTTATTTAGTATTACTTTATGTAAGAAAGGCATTTGAGACCTTTTTCAATTATTTAAAAGCTATATATACTATTAGTTTTTTGTGTTTCTTGGTTTTTTAATACTTTTCTGTATATGAAACCCAGGATATGTAAATCTGTAGCGACAGTAATTAGAGTAATGTTCCCTGGGCAGGGAAGGTTGAGGGGGAACATAGAGCTAATAATGAGAAATACGAGAATGAAGAAAATGTTCTAAAACTGGTTGTGCTGATGGTTAAACAATTCTCATTGATGTGATTGAACTATTAAATTGTATAATATGTGGATTGTATGCCAATAAAACTGTTGAATATAGATTTTATATATATATGCTGTATGTGCAGCAAGTGAAGGTGATTATAATGAAAAATTTGTTGTGAACAGATACTGTTTCAATCATTTCAAAATCAGGACAAATTTACATAACAATAAAGGGCAAGTCATAGTTGTTATACGTTCTGGAACAGCTTGTACTATTACTTGACTAAGGTTATAAACACAGCTGAAATTAAGTTGTGCCACTTAGCAGAGGACTACTTCTGCCTTTTACCTACGTAAAGTAACACAGAGTGGAATGTTGGCAGAGCCTATCCAATAAGCATGGACCTAAATAAGCAAATATGAATATAATGATTCTGTAACACCCTAAGAGTCACTAGCCCTTAGTGACAGGTTTCACTCAGTGAAACTCTATGCTATCTTATTAGACACCTTCAGAACCGCAAGCAACTCACAATGACCTGATGTACAACAGACTGAAACACTGCTAGGCCCTGGGCCACCCTCACAATTCTTCTGTTTGAGCCATTGTTGCAGCCCAGCATCAATCCATCTCCTCAAGGGTCTTCCTCTTTTCCACTGCCCATCCACGTTGTCAAGCATGAGGTCCTTTTTCAGGGACAAGGTCAATGTATGTGAGATGAACTCCATGATAAGGCTTTGGATTGTACAACTAATTGACAGTGTAATCCAACATGGTGTGATTATTTCTTAATTAGGTGGCTCAGTTATGAGAATGTTAAGGGATGTGTTGACTAGCTAGCTAATGGAAAAGCTAGGGGCCCATGTCACAGCTATGGGGTCAGTCTTCATGGACTCAGAGAAGGTACCTACATTTTCGTGAGAAGACAATTCAACCTCTTTTGAAACCTCAATCCATAACCTGTGGGTAGTAGAAACACCGATAATCTTATGAGTAGATTGTATTGTAATATTGTGTGTACAGGATTTGTTATTTATTGAACACATATTATATATTTGGTCACAGATACAAAGCAATAAAGAGAGCCCATTGTACACATTTTATGGACCACGCTGCATTAAATGTGCATATCATTTTCCAATTCCCCTTGATCTAATTCTGTGATCACCAACCAATCTACTAATAATTGGGTTTATGATCTGATAGGAAGGGATTTGCTGGTGAGACCCTTTGTCTACTCCATTTGCTTGATAGGTTTTTAGCTTCAAGTTATATTAATAAATTAGCATTCTAATTTTATTCACCACTCACTGACCTTTCTTAGCATGAATTGGCATCAATGAGTCAGACCCTGTCAAAACCCACTTCCTGAGCCTGATAGTCTAAAGGTCAGACAATGGCAAGTGGTTAATTCACCAAACATGCTTTGGGGGATTCTGTCAGGACTGTAGCAAGCCTTTCCTCCAGGAGGCCTCTCCGTCCTACTGAAGTGCCCCTAAAACATCCACAAAGCTATAGATAAATGAAGCATCCCTCTCCATCAGTGTACCAAACGAGTACCGAAAACTCAGTCCTAGGTCGCAGAATGAACGACTCTCCCAACAGCACTGCCCAGATGGATTCTTCAGAGCCCTCTCTGAATAACCAGAGCCAATGCCAAAGCCAAATCCCGCACCACCCCCAGCCCTCATCATCTCCCTAGTCCATTTAGACAAGAGCTTTGGTAGCCTGCTATTCAATAATTGGGACACGTGGGGATTTCAGCTCGCTGATCTAATATCAAATATTAAAATGTCATCTTCCCTTTCACCATACCCATTTGCTGTTTCTGGCCCCCTCCCTCCCCTGTATGTTTGCCCTTTCTTTATGGTACGATGTTACCAGAGGGCTCTGTGTGCTGTGAAGTCAGGAAATCTGAGTTTCCTTCCTGGTGTCTGCCAAATCTTAGATGTCTGGATTCTGCACCACACTGCACTCTGTGGGGACCAGGGAACAAAGGGGTGAAGGACGGTGGCCGCCTGGTGTCTTAATAAGATGCAGATCAGCCCAAGACCATCAGACCATCAAATCCAGGGTCTGCTGCAACCACACACCTTTCATCAGGCTCAGGATGGGCCGAGATGGAATCGGAGACTTTATTGAAAGATCATACAGGATGACTGCAAAATCCCATTACTTGTTGATTAAGTATTGATTGCCTCAGTATTAACAAGCCAGCTAATATGAAGTGACCTCTGAGGCCAGTGGTTTGGGGGGAGGGGAAGACAATTTACTAAAACAGGCAGGCAGATGAATAAGAGGGACTAGATTTGCTCTTGGCTTTTAGCTTCAGTTAAAATGTCACACTCGATAGTGCAGATCAATGCCCACTTTATTTCCTCACAGCCGTCTCATTACCATCATGAGGCTGCCTCCTTTGATGCTTTCTAATGACCCTCTGAACCGCCTGCTCAGCTCACCCTCGGCTTTCAACTGAAAGGAACGCCCTTCCTACCCCCTTGCTGCTGAAGGAGCAGCCATGGACTGGTGGCTGGGCCAGGCAGGCGGACCAGTGGAGCATAGTCCAAGGTCAGCGGCACCGCATGCACCTGCTTTCCCCCTTGTCCTGTACTTTCCTTTGAGTGTCTTCAACTTCAAAGCTCAGCTCCTCTGCAGATTCCCAAATGATCCCCAGACAAGGCGCTACTCCAGACTCCCACGCAAGGTCACCCTCTGGGCTATGAGATGGATGCCCTCCGTTTCTGGATAGACATGCAGGCCCCTGTTTGAAGCTTGTCCTAGCTATCCTGACTCGGATGCCGTCGATAATAGCCAAGCAAGTAATTAAATAAATAGCTTTCAAAAATCTTTCTCACTTCCATCAGGCACATTTTTATTTAAGAATTGAAGAAAGCCCATGGTCTGGGACAGTCTGTGAGCATCAAGCAGTTCCCCACCATGAAAATCAGAGTGTATTTTCCCACCTATAAAGGGGGGCTTTTGTGAACAAGCTTTGCTCTGTCGGGGAGGCATTTGGCTTCGCTCCTGAAAAATACTCCGCTGACTCCTTAGTCTGGCTTTCTCAGAGTATAAATATTTTATGTGTTGGCCAGCGCAGGGATTTGTCAATGTCCTCCTATTGGCCAGAGGTCTGCCGCCAACTTTCTGCGTCAGAAAGAAATAAGAGAAGCGAGCCTAGTGAAAAACTTTCTCTCTGGAAAACAGACCCAATTGGTCTCTGAAATGAAAAGATTTCCAACACTGGATAGCTAGAGGGAGAATTCCGAGTACAGAGAGGAAGCTTCAAACTCTCTGCGGCTGGTATTCAAAGCCAGCATCGGCCTGAAGATGAACCAGAGTAATTTCTCTGGGGCTTTAAGAAACTGCCTGAGTAGGTTTCTTTGCTGCAAAATTCATAATTGAAAAGCTCTCCCCACCTAGGCCTGTCTAAATTGTGTGACTAGAGATCACTTTCTCCCTTCACTTGACTGCATCTGTCTTCTTCCTCAGGTCCCTATCAGGGTCTCTAAAAAGTCCTGAAATTCACAACCTCTCATGGTTTACCAGACAACACCCTTTACCGTCCTCCTGTCCCCTTGTTGATTGCTCTACGCACTTAAAAGAAACTCTATTAAACCCTCCCCCACCCCTTTTTCCCTTTTCCACTACTATTTTACTTAACCTACCGAAATCGCTAAATGCGTGTCTACACCTCTCACGTGTACGTTCTTGTTGGTGTTGGGTGGCACCGAGGCAGTGGCAACACAGAGGAACCTGAGGAGCAGGAGGAAATCTTGCTTGGCCCTCGGCCAGGTTTACAGTAGCAGGTGTCTTTGCCCTGTGTGTTGTAGCCACTCTGTCCGCCCATCGTGTGACATGTCCCTGTTTTGTGGACCCTCGACTTTACCAAGTGCGATGCCCTCCTCCAGGATTGGTCCTCCTTGACCTTATGTACAAAGCAAGTGAGGTGATCTTTGGCCATCCTCCCTGCTAGGGAGTGTTTGGATTGTGTTTCTTCTGACGTGAATTCACTTGTTCTTTTGGGAGTTCCTGATATACTCATTATTCTTCAACAATACTGTAATTCAAAGGCGCCAAGTGTTCTTCTGTCTTCCTTACTCATTAGCCAGCTTTTACATGCATGAGAGGAAATCAAAATTATGATGACTTGGATCATGTACATATTAGTCCTCAGGGATATTCCTTGTTCTTTAGCACTTTAAAGAGGTGGTTTGTAGCCCTGTATATGGTATATACTGTGCACGTGTATAGTGTACTGTATGGATTTGTCAATCAATGACTTTGTTATTTAAGCAAGTTGTTTTGAAAATATTTTTTATGGAATTTATGAATTTATTGCTTCTTTCATTGGGCTGATTCTATCTACTCTGAAAATATGTCAAAAAGTAATCTTAATTAGAAGTTTGGCTTTCATTTCTTCCATAATTTCCTGGCCAATAGGCAGTGAAAGTGAGCTGAAAACAAACTGTAATAATTGATTCAATAAGACAATAAATTCAATGAAAATATAAAATACTCAGAAAAAAAATCCATGAGTTCCTATATTCAGAAATCTCTACATGGAATGATATTCTGTTTACTCCTCCTACATAGCTACATTTCCCCAGTGAATTCTTTAGTTTATGGGTGATCTTAACCTAAGACAGGCAGAGAGCATTGAGTGCCTCAAGGAAGTTTAACATAAAGCTATGAAAAATAGATGGACAACAGGTCAAGTATAGAAGTAATGCTTACGGAGATAGCATGCTTCTTCTTCTGAGTTAGTGTCATGATCTAGTTGTATACCCAGCCGTACCGTTCGGCAACTCAAACATGGTATTGGGGATAGGCTAAACTAATGCTAGAGTCTGACTTTCAATGGCAGTTCTTATAGATAAGTCACTGTGTTGTATTTGAGTAGCTGAAGCAATCCAGAAAGTTGTATAAAGCTCATCAGCATAAGTTTTGGCCTCCGGTCTTCAATTTCGTCTCCTATTGTGATGGATGAGCTATAAGGGTCTCTGCACTTTGTAGCTTTAAGTTGTCTTCAATTAGACTCTAACTCACAGTGACCTTTTATTTGGGTCTATTTTACTCCGGAAGACCTCTGTTGTCATAGTGGTTAGGATTTGAGCTGCTACCTCAAGGTCAGTAGTTTGATACTACCAGCCAGGTGCTCAGGAGAAAGATTGGACTTTCTACTCCTGCCTAAAGTTACAGGCTCAGAAAGTCACAGGAGTAGTTCTACCCTGTCCTATAGGGGCACCATGAGTCAGAATCGACTCTACAGCAGTGAGCTCAGTTTGGTTTAGTTTTACGTTGTTCCAGACTGAGTGACTTCTCCCATCCTTTTCTGCTGGCTTTATAAATTAGCAGATTGTGACCATTCTAAAATGAGGATGAGGACTAGCAGAGGAGATGTGGGCAGAGGGATCCCAGTGGTAAAACAGATAGATCGATATTGGCAAGCAATATTATAAAACAAGGGGAAACAACCACAGAATACAGGATAGCAAAGGAGTTTAATCGCCTGCCAATATCAGTGCATTGTCAGACCTGCGTGGATGATGAAGGACCATTGGTAGAGTAGCAGTCCGATGTTGAAACGGGATTTTAGGCAACCACAGAGGATTGACAAAAGGATGTCGTGGTTGCATTCGATAATTGGGACAACACATTAGCCTCAACATAATAGCTTAAAACAATAAACATTTAGTATCTTACACTTTATGAGGAAAAGAAATTTGGGATAGGCTTGGATGGTTTGTGCTAGGGTGTCTTATGAGGTCTTAAGTAATTTATCGGTCAGGTCTATAGTTATGTGAAAGCTTAATGAAGCTTGGAGAATCTTCTTGCATGTTGACTCATTCCTGTGGCTGTTATTAGGATACCTATTATCTGGATACCTCATTTCCTTGTAAGTTGCTAATTATAAGGCTGAAGACTTGGTATCTTACTATGTCTGACCTCCTCACTACATGCAAACTGACTTTCACTGAGCATGGGACCCAAGAACTAGAAAGTGCTTTACGCCGTTTATAACCCATCTCATGGTGGTATATAATGACTGGTGTCATTATTATTATATTAGTCACTGAGTTGAGCCTTGATGTGTGAACAATGAAATTACTGCTAGGAATTAAGATGGTTTGGGATCCATCTACAAGTCTAGCCACTGCAGTCTCAACTATCTATGCCTGAAATGAATGAGGAAGTGATTAGTAATTACACATGCTTTCAGGTTCTGCCATGCAACCAATGGATAACATCATCATAAACAGAGAAAGATAGAAATTGTCGTGGATTTCTTCTTCCTTCGCTCCACAGTCAAGGATAATGGAAGCAACAGTCAAGAGATCTAAAGACGTATTGCATTGGGTAACTCTGCTGCAGAAGACCTCTTTAAAGTGGTAACAATTACAGACTTGCCTTGAGGACTAAAGCATGCCTAACCCAAGCCACAGAATATTCAGTGCGTCCTATGCATATGGAAATCAGACATTGAATAAGAAGCACAGAGACATTTGGATTGTGGTGCTGGCGAATATTACCGAAAGCACCCTGGACCGCCAAAAGAACAAACAAATCTGTCTTTGAAGAAGTCCAGCCAGAATTCCCCTTAGAGGCAAGGGTGAAAGACTTCATCTCACAGACTCTGAAGGTGCTGTCAGAAGGGACCAGCCCCCGGAGAAGGACATAGGCTAGGAAAAGTGGACGGACAAGGAAAAAGAAGAAGGTTCTTGACAAGGGGAATTGGCACCGTGGCTGCAACAGGGGCTCAGAGAGACGAATGACTGTGAGGAAGGCCCAAAGGGGGAAATGTTTGTCTGGTTGCACATGAGGTCTCCGTGAGTTGGAACAAATGCAGACAGCACCTGGGTGCTGACGTTGCCATATAGATTAGCACGGCTGCCTTATGCAATGTTTCCACAACTCCATATAAAAGACGGAAACTTATAAATGTTATTGATCATGAAGTTGGAGAAGAATTTTCCTAAAAAATAATAAATATGTACGAACTGTTTTCTTTCTAATAATTCAGATGAACTTTACTTATGTCTTTATACATATTTATTGAATAATGCCTACTCCTGCCAAGATCTATATTAGACATTGTGAAAAGATTTGAAGAGATGGTCTCCATTTGTTTTAAGAAGCTCACTCGAACTAGAATCATAGTTTATAATATAGAAATGAAGCACTAGACTATACTGATGGTCAAAGATCATTAAGAATCTAGCAATTCTTTTCTATTTTTTTTTAAAATCATTTTATTGGGGACTAATACAGCTCTTATCACAATCCATCCATTGTGTCAAGCACATTTGTACATACTTTGCCATCATCATT
>NW_022106471.1:13000442-13013401 GCF_000313985.2 Echinops telfairi
GGACCCCAGTTTCGCCTTGCAGACCTGGTTAGACCAGATGATGCATAGCGGTACAGAGGGGAATTGGAAGCGCAGGGAATGTAGGACGGAAGAAATTCTTTTCTATTTAAAATGACATTTTATTGCGTTTTGGACAGAGAACTTTATTTCAGACCACCAACTTTGTATTCGATAGTTCGAATCACTCATCAACCCATAACCCCATGCTCCATCCCACCCTTCTCCCCTGAGTCATCTTCTGCCTTTCATGGAACCCTACCCTTCCCTTCACTCAAGTGACTACACGTCAACCTTCCTGTCCATCACTTCATTTCCCCCCACCCTCCCTCCTGCCACAGCCTATTTCCTGTGGTATGCAAGTATTTCTCTTGGTTTTTATCCTTAAAATAGTGGTCTTGTACAATATTTTGTGATTGATTAACTTCAACCAGCATAATCTTCTCCAGATATAGCCATATCATGCGGTGCTGCACGTTTCATTACTGTTTCCCAGTGCTGTGCAGTGTTCCAGTACGTGTTTGTGTCCAAGTTTCTTATCCATTCTGCTATTGGTGGGCACTGGTGCACAGTGTTGAGATGAGCCTGGAAGTATATATATCTGTTTGTGCTATATTGCTGGCTATATAGCCAAAGAAGTTACTGTTCAATGGTATGGAACTTCTATTGACAATTGTTTGAAGTGACTCCATATTGTTTTCCACAATGATTGTGCATATTTTAAGCCATGTATAAGGGTTCACATTTCTTCATACCCTCTCCAGCATTTGGTTTTTGCTGTGTGTGTGTGTTTCTTTAAACAGGCTGTCATTGTTTGTGTAAGGTGATATTTCATAATTGTTTTGATTTGCATCTCTCAGATTGCTAATGGTTGTGAACACTTTTATAGATACGTATTGCATTTTTATATGGATTTTAGAGATTATCCCCTTGTCTGTTATGTCATTGCTGAAATACAACACATCAAAAGTTTTGGAACACAGCGAAAACATTTATCAAAGAGTAAGTTATAGCAATCAATAGACACGTTTATGAAAAATAGGAGAAAACCAAATTCAATACCTTAAACCAGTATCTTTGACAACGAGAGCAAGACCAACAAAGCATACCTTCAATAACTGGAGAAAAGAAATCATGAAGATTGTAGTAGAAATAAATTAATTAGAAAATGGGGAAAATAAACATGATAAGAAGTTGGTATTCTGAAAGACTAACAAAATTGACAAACCAGGTACAAACGTAAGAAAGGAAAAGTAATAGATAATGCAAATATCAAAAATTAGAGATGAAAATTATGTCATTGTAACAGAAATAAATTAAATAAAAATAATAATAAGACATACCCAAATGAAGTGGATACATTTCTAGAAACCAGTCATCCACACAAATTAATGCAGGCTGACTTAGACAGCCCCAACAGGCTCAGACCGAACGAAAAATAACTCATTTATAAAAGGCCTAAACAAACAAAGTCCAGGACCTGATGACTCCACTGGGGAATCCTATGCAGTATTCAGAGAGCAACTAACACCAATTCTAAAGAGATTATTCCAGCATACAGAAAAGGACAGCAAACCCATTACATTTTACATACCAAGCAAAACTCTTATACCCAAACCAGGCAGAGACACCACAAAGATCGACAACTACTGAAAAATAAATACCTTGTATGAGCATAGATGCAAAATTCACAACAAAATTCTGGCCAATAAAAAACAATGTTATCAAAAAAGTAAAACACCATGATGGGCGCATTCATAGTAGGTATGTAAATATGCTTTAACATTAGAGAAACAATCAATATAATCTACCACATAAACTAAACAAAAATAAGAACTACATATCATACCAATGGCTGCATAACAGGCATTTGATAATATTCAACCTATTCCTGATAAAACAACAAAATCGGAGTAAAAAGGAAATTTCTCGACACCTATTTCTGATAAAAACCTTCAACAAAACAGGACTAGAAGAGAAACTCTTCAACATATGAAAGGCCGGATACAAAACCCAAACTGCAACATCCATCTCAATGGGGGAAACCTGTAAGTATCTCTCCAGAGAACGGGAACTGGGCAAGAATGCCTCGTATCACCACAGTTATTCCACATTGTTCTGGAAGTCTTAAGCAGACCCAGTATAACTCTAATGAACCTACAGCCTTTGAGTTGATGCTGACTCATAGCAACCCCATAGGATAGAAAGGAACTGCCGCGTGTTTACGAGACTGCAACTTTTGCAGGGAGTAGAAAGCCTTTGCTTTTTCCTAAGGAGCAGCTGGTGGTTTCAGACTGCTGACCTTTCAGAGTACAGCCCAATGTGTAAGGACTATACCACCTGCCAGAACCATTGTTGTTGTTGTGTTGTTAGGTGCCAGGAGTCGGTTCCGACATAGTGACCTCATGCACCAGAGAAGGAAGCACTTTGCTGTCCTGTGCCATCCTCAGAATGGTTTGTACATCTGAGTCCAATGCTACAGCACTGTATCAATTCGTCTCATGGGGGGCGGGGGGGGGCTTCCTATTTTTCCCTGACCCTCCATTTCGCCAAGCACCCAAAGCATTTGACAACAAAGAGAAATCCAGAGAATCCAAACGGGCAAGGAAGAAGTGAAACTCTCACTATGTGATTTTATATGTGGAAAACACCAATTACTCACCCCAAAAATTGTTGGAGATAATCCAAAGAATGGACCCCGTGGCAGAAGAGATGATTCACACACAAAAATCCTTCGGATTCCTGTATACCAGTAATGAGAGTTCTGGAAAATAAATCATAGGAAAAATGCCACTTATAATATCCACACAAAAGATGAAATACTTGGGAATAAACCTAACCCAAGAAACAAAGACTAGTACAAAGAAAACTACAGAACAATATTGCAAGAAACCAGAGGAAATCTACATAAATGGAAGACTAATCCATGTTCATGGATAGGAAAGTTTAACAGGTGTGAAAATGTCAACATTACCCAATGCAATGTGTAAACACAATGCAAACACAATCAAAGTGCCAATGCCATCCTTTAAAGAAGTGGGGAAAATTACTAATTTTATATGGAATGGGAAGAAACTCAGGATTAACAAAGAACTTCTTAAGAAGAAAAAAAAAAGAATAAAATAAGAGGCTTCTCATGATCTGATCTCAAAACCTATTACCTCTGCACAGTAGGTAAAACAGTCGAGTACTGCTAAAAGTGACAGGTCCATAGACCAATAGAACAGAATAGAAAACCCAGAAAAAAATGTATCTATCTACAGAAAATTGATCATCAACAAAGGGCTAAATGTAAATCCCAGAGTTAGAAAGGTCATCAGTGAGAAAATAGGGGCATTCTAAAGGGCCCTAGTGTACGGCATAGACATATGATCGAACACAATGAAGGAAACATAGAGCGGAAGACAAATTAGATGAGAGGAACCTTACTAAATATAAGACACTTATGTACACCGGAAGACAAAAGAGTATAAAGAGAAGGCACAGAATAGTGAATCCATTCTGAATGATGTTCAAATCCAACTGCTGTCTTGATGTACACCCCTTGTTCCTGTCCTGAGCTTTGTCCTACACGACTAGATTTGTCCTGAGAGAAGCTCAGCATCATTTTATGATTTTCAATTAACAAATATGACTCTTAAAAATTTGGGGAACAATATTTTGATTCATATTTTTCCTCAGAAATGTATTTTAGGAAAACATTTACCATTCGCCCCACCCTTCCTCAGCGTCTCATTTTATGCTGTCCAATCATTCCTGTCCATTATATGCCATATGCTTGGGAAACACTGACTAATCACTGCTTCACCTCTGCCCTAAGGCTCTATTTCCCATTTCCCTGTGGCTCCACAGACCCTGCTGTCATTCCTGGAGTATATCCCACCACCTTTCCTTCTCAAACGCGATCCCACCTAAAAATATTTCCTAACACTACTAGACAAAATGTGTTGTTGTTCTGTTGAAACATATGGATTCGAATGTCACTTTCTAGCTGTTGTACAAGGCACTGGTGATAGGCAATAAGACAAAATTCTAATCTGAAAGACTCATAAAAGGAAACAAATATATAAACAAATACTTATAATCCAATGTAATAATATTGATAATGTTGGACATGTAGAAAGATTGCTATTACAAAAGAGGCAAACATGTGTCTTCCTGAGAGGGTCGGGTATCAATAAAAGCACCACACATTTTCCTATCTAGTAGATTCTACCTCATGGCAAGCCCATGGATGCACATTAGAACTGTGATCCACTGAGTTAACGGTGACTGTGCCCAGGGAGCGCTCATGGCACAATGGTAAAGTGCTTGAAGGCTAATGAAAGATTTTGTGTTCACAAGTGCCAGCCCCTCTATGGAAGCAAAGAGCTGATAACTTATGACCATAAAGATCACAGCTTAGTAACCCCCAAGGAGCCAGTTCTACTCGATCGTATAGTGTTGCTATGAGTCAGAATCAACTAAGTGGCACACAATAACGTATGGACATAGATGACCAGGCCTTTCTTCCATGGGGTGTCTGCGTGGGCTCACAAAAAAAGACCTTTTCAGTTAGTCACCAATGAAAATCAGTGTACACCACCCAAAGGTTGGGAGCATAAATAAGTAGATTAAACAGAGAATGTAATACAGGATTTGAGTCATGTATTACTAAGGTAAAGCACAGGTGCCTTTAGGGTCAAGCAAATAGGAGAAGACAAGCTGAGAGATGAAATAGTATGGTGTCCTGAGTGATAATTCTATATTTTCATTCCTAGCCTTTATCATATTGCCTTTCTAGCTGTAAAGCGGCCATTCCCCCCTTACATTGGTTTTGCTGAAATCAGTCGGTGGGTCATACTGCATTGTGTCTATGCCATGTTGACCCTCAGCGCATGCTTTTGGAATACATGATTTCATAAATGTCTGTATATATTTACTTAGTCCATGATCCCACGTATAGTTATCACATGATTCAATGATACAAATAAGCACATTTATATTATTATGCATCTAAGTATTCACCTGGTGAATAACGTGAGAAAGTATTTGAAAAGTTCACATTGTTTCCTTTCCAACTCTATCAAATACACTCGTGGTCTGGTGCGGTGGGATGAATGGATGTCCCTTGAAAGGGGAAGTTTAAAAGTTGTCGAGAGCTGAAAAGAAGGTAGGTGAGCTTTTTGTTAAAAATCTCATTGAGATGGGCAATATTTGGTGTTGGTAAAATTCAGGCTATCATTATGCTAGAACATGACTGAAGGGGGATGTAGGAGGGAGGGACGACAGGGGGCATATGTTTGCAAGGTGAAAGAATATTATCCTTAAAACAAAACAAGGACTAAAAGAAGCAAGCTGAAAACAAATAATATGAGAGAAAGGCATTTTTACATGCCCTTCCCAAGAAGAAATAATACAGTTGTTATGCATTACAGTCTGCGTGCAAAATGCCATTTCAGCATTCTGGGTATTAGAAAAAGAACCTTATGTGGTCTTGTGGTGAACGACTGTGAAGGATTATTTAAAGTAAACTGTAGGGAAGTATAAAACAAACCCAGCTAATTTATCACAACAGTAAAAATGCATAAATAAGATGTTTATGAATAACAAGGACAGCTTACCTATTCTTTCAAAAAAATTCATTTTTAGTAGAAAATATGCCACAACATATTTAAAGTAGAATGACCCCTATTTCTCACACACAGCTCCATAGCCTGTAGTGCCATCTTACACATGACTATGGATCCAACATGATGACTACTTTGGAGATGTCTTAATCATCTGACAAGCCTCTGGGAATCTTGGCTTGAGGGGATTGTTACTTTTATACTCAAATCTGATATTGCCTTAAATCTAGGTACCCTAGATTGCCAATTAAGAGCTTAAACAATGCACAATGCGAGGAAGTTATGTCCATGTGCCTTCTGCTTTTTTCAATAACCACATTTGACATTTTAAGGGAGAAAATATGACTGGACCCTCCGACCAAGTGGTTCACTGAGTGAGCGTTGGACGCACTCCTGCATAGGAAGCTGCAGCGGCTGGGCTGGGTTCACCCGTGAGTACCTGAGCTTGTCTGCCAGCCTGGAATTGGCATGTGGATTCATGTGGCTGACAGCCAGCTGCCCCGCACATCATTTTCTCGTTGCTCCTGGCCACGGAGACCACGGTCCTCAGTCCTCCTTGGACTCAGGTGGAGCTGCTCTTGCAGACAGGCTTCGGGCTTGGTGGACGGAGAGGGACTAGAAGGTGATGGAAACCTCATGGGGCAGGACTTGGTTTGTGATTAACTCCAAGGGGCGTTTCTTTCATGCAATGAGGGGCCATCTTTAATGGGTAAAACTGCTTGGCCTTGAAGTTGTTTGCTTCAGTGGTCAGCCTACACTCCCCATTGTGTCCAAATTCAAAATCCTTCTTGTGTCTCTTTTGCATTTTTAAAATTTTTTCATCGAAACGATACCAGCTTACACTCTTGCACCTACCGAACAATGAGGAGCAATGTGGGGGGAAGAAATGTTTTCATTCTGAGGAGCAAAAAGAAGGAGTAAGCAGCTAGATTGCAAAAATACTCTTCTAAGGACAATCTTAAATAGAACCAAATTAGAGATTCGATCACGCTTGGAAGGCTAGTGGAGGAAACCAGCATGTCAGTAATGTTCACAGGTGAAAAGAATCAAAAAACAAATCAACAGCAACAGCAACTGATTCGATCAGAAATCCAAGCTTGAAAATGTGCCCTTTGTGCCCTGTGTCAGGGATCACTGATGCATTTCTCCTGGTGTCACGTGAGATGCCCGCCACTTCTTCATAACTCCCTTTGGAAAAGCTGTCCTCATGGAAATGAGTCCATTCTATGGGAAGCAGGGTCATTCCTTCCAGCTGCACCATCTTGAACATGCTCGTTGTGGGTGTTTTACAAGTCTGAGGTGCCCGCACAACCCAAGACTCTTTCAAGTGAACCTTACCTGGGTGCAGAATCAGACGTGGCCGTCAAAAAGATGTTTGTTGAATTCTCTCATTAGTCACCTTCCAGTGGATCGGTCACATGAATGAAAGCCCTACACCTGAGCCCCTAACACACCGAGTCGAAACCCACCAGGTGAGTAGAGGGAGCCTTCACCAGTGAAGGAGGCTGCACGTGGGAATTCACAGAAAGGACAGATTTCAATACAGCAGTTTCTAGAAGTGCTGCTTTCTGAGGTTTACACCACTGCTCTTTTAGAAAATCTTTGATTTGCTTTTGATATGCATTCCCACCCTTTCAAATGTAACCTGATCTCAGTACATATCACATTTTTTAATGAGAAGAAACAAGCAGGTGTTGATGTGTTATATATAACTGCAACCAGTCAAGATACATTTTTCTGGTGGATGTGAATATAATTTTTCAACCGTACACCAAGGAAATAGGGAAAATAGAATAGAAACCCATTCCCAAAATTGGCAACTCACGAGGATATATTTAAGTCGTGTTTTTTAAAATTTATTTTTGGACACTGCTGAAAAGGAACAAACATTTATGATGACAAAAGAATAAAACACTAATGTGAACCCAGCTCACATTATCAATAGTTTACATATTACACGACACCGATGTTTTCTTCTTGAAAGTTTCTATGGGTATGGAATATTAGCCACTATACACTACATGGTGGATATTTCTGTTACTGAGGGCTATGCTCATCAAAAAGTGTTTCACCTGCCATTTTTGATCCAAATGAACGCATGAAAGAGTTGATATAATTATATGGTTGCAGTCTTTGCTCATCATTACCCAACACTTCCACTTAGATCAGGTTGTTGCCAATAGGACATGAACTAGAAAGTTAAGTCATTGACTTCTTGGACATCTGAGTTGCCAGAATGCAGGTCCTTTGTTAGGGCTTCTTTTTTGCCCCCAGAAGAGCTTTGGGAATGAGTAGTCATATAATAAATAGGCCCCATGCAGAGGCTTATGTTTCCTTAAATTGGAAATGAGACCAGAAGAGATCTCACTGACCCTGATCTACATGTGAGTGCAAGGGACACCATCCGCAGCAGATTCGCCGTGGAGAGTATGGGAGTGTAATGGCTGTGAAGGCAGCTATCAAATGGAGCCAACCAAGCGCAGTGTGGGGCTAGGCAAAGATGATGTCACAAGAAATGAAAGTTAAGGACTTATAAGCAAAATGATAAAAGATCATTTAAACATATTCCCAAAGATTTGATTCTCGAGATGTGGAGGACTGAAAGAATGTCTGAAAGGAATATAGACACTAAAGCAAAATGGTGCAACAGATGGTGGGGAATATGCATGGTGGACTAACATTGGCCATGGGGCATTTTATATAAGAGTGGTCCATGTAACATAAGACTACATCGTTCTCCTTTGACTTCCAATTCTAGAACAATCCTTTCTTTTATTCCCTGGTGTCAAAGAGAAAAAGTTGCATTGGAAACATTTTCTGAAAGTTATGAGAAGAGAAACCCGGACATCAATTAGTCTCTGATAAAATATGGAGTGGATAACTACATTTTAAATCCTCAAGTGGAATGCCCCATAGTCATTATAAAATCTGATTTATTCCTGAGGTGTCATATCTGGCATATTTTGGACCCATTCGTAGTAATATAAAATCCCACCACTCACTTAAAAGCCAAGATTTATTCAATGTTAGTTTAGGTATGGCTTTATAATCTAATCTAGCCCCATTTCACTCTGAAAGATGAAATTTGCTCTCAGGGTTAATGGCAGGTCTGAACTAAAATCCAGATCATGCCATTCCTCCCGCCAGTGCTCTGTGCTGAACCCTCAGACCTTGATCTCTTATTTTCAAGTGGAAAAGCTCTCATGCAATAAATGGTGGTAGTGGTGGAGCCATGGAGTCGGTCCAGACTTCTGGTGAGAAAACACTGCCTGGCCCTGTATCACCCGCACAAGGTGGTTTTGTTTTGCTCAATGATGTAGCCCCTGGGGCAGCCCCTCAGTGATCATCGTGCTACTTTTTTTGCTTACCCGCTACGAAGCATCATTTCCTTTGCCAGAGACTGCTCTCTTCTTATGGCTATATGGTATCAGCAACTTGTCTCATTTCTATCAGCTTTGAAAGAAGGAGAAGTAAAACAAAACTATCTCATAAATAAGAAGCCCTGATGGCACTATCTGGGGTTTAGGCATTGGGCTGTGAACCACAAGGTTTGTGGTTCAAACCTACCAGCCACTTCAGAGGAGAATGATGAGGCTGTAGGTTTTCAGAAAGATTTACAGTCTTAGAAACCCTATATAACACCACATGGTTCAGAATCTACTTGATGGCACTGGGTTTGATTTTGAATTATAAATGGTTAGTAAAAAATGTAAAATGTAAAAAAAACCAAAACAATAATTTATATAAAAAAACATGGTCATTAAGTTGATTCTGACCCACAAGGAGCTTATAGGACAGATAACTGGGCCTGTAAATTTTGAGGTTGTTCATCTTTGAGGCAAACAGCCTCATCCTTTTCCTGCAGAGCGATGGGTGGATTTAAACCACTGACCTTGCGGCTATCAATCTTCTATTACCCCGCTGGGTCACCAGGACTCCCATGAAAATATTACTTTCAAGTCATAATCATCAACATCGATTGATCCTGAAGCAATCATTATTAAAACATATAGAGATAGGAAGTCTACTAATAATTATTTTCCATGGTGTTTAGAATGTTCTAAGTTTGGTTCAAGGAAAGGTCAGGACTGAAGAGTCACTGACCATTTGGAGGGGTCTACTCTGCCCAAGCCTATAGCTGACAGCCACATGCCTTCTATCATCGACTCCACCAAAATCATGTTTAGTTCTGTGTTTGTATCAACAACTTAAATCATCTTTACAGAGATCCCCACGACATACAATATAAAGCACCCATTTTTCAAGTGTATAGCGGGATGAATTTTGACAAATGTGCATACCACATGACCAAGTCCATAATAAAAAAAGCAGAACTGTTCTTTGGTCCAGAGAAGTTCTCTTGCACACTGCTTCGATTTTCCTCAACCCCCAGCCAGCAGTGATGCCCTTCCTGCCATGGAGACCACTGTGGCCTGGGCTGGAATTTCAAACCGACTCACGTGATGTGTGCCTTGTGGATGTCAAGCTTCTTTGACTGAGTCCGCATCAGGTTTGCTTAGTGAGACTTGTTCTCAGGATTTCATAGTTCCAGTTGCAGAATTAAGTTGTTTTTATTGCCAAATACTATCCAATGTGATAACTTGTCCATTACTCACCTCGTTTGGGACATTTGTATTGGTCTCAGGTGTTTACTTGGATAAATAGAGCTACAGCAGTGAATACTTATGTACAAGTCTTTGCATGGGCTCCTTTTACTTCTCGTGGTAAATCCTAGATGCGGAATTCCTGGGTCAATTGTTAAAAAGGAAAAGAAAAGGCAAAGAGGCCACCTGGAATACTAAGGTGTGTCTGACTTAAACCAAACATTTTCCATGGTCTCATATGCATATGAAAGCTGGACAATGAATAAGAAAGACCAAGTGAGAATTGACACTTTAGAATCATGATCTTGGTGAAGAACATTAAAGATAACACGGACTTCCAGAAGAACGGACAACTCTGACAGACAAAAAGGACGGTCAGTGCTCCTTTGACGTAAGGATGGAGAGACCTCATCGCTCGTACTTGGAGCCTGCTGTCAGAAGAGGCTGCTTCTTGGAGAAGGGCATCGTACTTGATTGAAAGCCAAATCAAATTCACTGCTATCGAATCTATTCAGACAAATACTGACCCTATAAGGCAGCGTGGAACAACCTCCTGTAACCGTATAGGACTAGGTAGGCCTGCCCCCTGTGAATGGATGGGACTGTAACCTTTTATGGGTGTAGAAAGCCTGCCCTTTCTCCCATGGAGGAGCTAGTGGTTTTGAAGAGTGGACCTTGAATTTGTTGCCCAAGCAGTCACCAGGACACCACCAGGGCTTCCTAGGCTTGGGAGAGGGTCTGGAAAGTCAGGAAGAAGCAGTGACACAGGGGCTGTAGCAATGGACTCAAACGTAGCAAAGAGCCCTGGCAACACATGCTTAAGCATGTAACAGCTAAGCACAAGGACAGTGGACAGGAGAAGGCACATGAAGCTCAGTTTCCAGAAGGATTACAACGTAGGGAATGCTACAAAGCAGCCCTTCTCCTCATACTGCGTGCAATGAGTCAGAACTCAACGGCACACAATAACAGTAGCAAGGGAAATGCATGTTTACTTAACTTTCCAGGAAACTGTCCGATCATGTTCCAAAGCAGTGCTAATGATATTACACGGTCCCTTGCTTCACGTCCTCGGTTATGCTTGGTGTTGCCAGTCTTTTCACCTTCCTTTTTTTTCTAGTGGGCCTGTACTAGTTCCTCACCCTGGCTTCAATCTCATTTAATCGATAGCTCATAATACCGAGCATCTTTTTATGGACTTATTGATCATCTGCACCCCTTCTTTTATAGAGTGCAGGTTCAAGGCTTTTGCCAGCTCTCAGTTGTTTGCTATTAAAAAGTAATTAGGTTCTTAGTACTTTTATAATTGATTTCTAAGATTTCTTTCTATAGTCTGAAAAAAGTTATTTGCATTGCCTGAACATTGTTTGCATAATATTGTTTTTCACAGCGCAGGGTTGTTTGTTGGGTTTTTAAAAATGTAATTTTCTTCTATATATGATTAGATTTATATATAATATGCACTATACTGACATGCACCATATATACTATATATCTTAACCCATAGATCATTGTATTGAGCCTAAGAAGACTTTGCATAGTTCAAGGTTATAAGGACTTCTGTGTTGTTTCCTAGAAATATTTTGGCTGTAATTTTTAGGATGAAGACTATATTAAATTAATGTTTATATAAGGTATAAGTAAAGAGTTAATCATTTCTTTATTTTCCCCCATAGTATGGCTATCTAGCTGCTTCAATACCATTTGTTTGAATATTATCTTTCCCCATTAAATTAATTCAGCATCCTTACAAAATAAGGATTGATCATTTATACACAGTGTTATAGACAGGTTCAGTTACATTCTATTGGACTACATTTGCACCCTTAAAACAACATCAGGTTTCTTAATTACAGTAACTTTATAGTGAAGCTGGATTTGTGAAACCAAATAACTTTTACTTCTATTCTTTTTCCAAATGATTTTGGCTATTTATTTCTGCTGCATTTCTATATACATTTTAAAATAAGTTTACTTATTACTAAAAAAAAGAGTCCTGTTGTGATTTTGGTTGTGACAATGCTTAATTTATACATCAGTGTGAGGGTTTTGCTCACGTGAAAACATTACTGACTCTTCAGATGCATGGGCATGGTTTAACTCGGTTCTGGGGGTTTGTTTATAAGAACGGTTTCATTCATCTCTGAAGTGTTATGAAGTTTCCAGTGTACATTTTACACATCTGAAAATGAGATTATTAGTTATTTCATGTTTTCTGAGTTGGGAAATTTAATTGTTTATATAGAGAAACACAATGGATATTTTTGTACATTGACCTAATATACTAAAATTTCGATAATTACTAATTTAGTAACTTATTTTTATCTATTCCTAGGATTTGCTCATCATAAGTTCAGCAGTTCAAACCACTAGCCACTCCACAAAAGAAAGACAAGGCTTTTTACTCTCATAAAAAGTTACAGTCTTGGAAATCCTCAGCGGCATTTCTCCCCTGTCCTGGGGGTCCTGTGAGTCAGGACAGACTTGGTGCCGGTGACTGGGATCTCTGGGTCAGGATTCATGACGTACAGAATGAAGTCATACGTGGGTCACAAGCTTCATCTCTTCAAGTCTGCATGCCTTCTATATTTTCTGGTGTGTGCGAGCACGTGTGTGTGTGTGTGTGTGTGTGTGTGTGTGTGTGTGTGTGTGTGTAGTTAGTTCATGCTTTATTTTTGGTCTGCCCTTATTGAGCAGATTAGAGCACACCATAATATTGAATGTGTCAGGAGAGTGGCCATCACTGCTT